>NW_027195065.1:337500-395000 GCF_038502225.1 Cherax quadricarinatus
GTACTGAATATAACAATGCTGACAGACTGTGGAATAAAGATGCAACACTTACAATATTATATTAATGTAGGAGTCATCTGGTGACTTAATTACACCAACACAGAGAAAACACGCAGGAACACGCAGGAACACGCAGGAAGAGTACCGGACAGCGAGCAGGTGAGTCAAGTAGGTGAGTGTCACTGACTGGTGCCAGCGTCGTGTGGCTGTGAGTGTGTCACTGACTAGTGCCAGCGTCGTATGGCTGTGAGTGTGTCACTGACTGGTGCCAGCGTCGTGTGGCTGTGTGTGTGTCACTGACTAGTGCCAGCGTCGTATGGCTGTGAGTGTGTCACTGACTGGTGCCAGCGTCGTGTGGCTGTGAGTGTGTCACTGACTAGTGCCAGCGTCGTATGGCTGTGAGTGTGTCACTGACTGGTGCCAGCGTCGTGTGGCTGTGTGTGTGTCACTGACTGGTGCCAGCGTCGTGTGGCTGTGAGTGTGTCACTGACTTGTGCCAGCGTCGTGTGGCTGTGAGTGTGTCACTGACTGGTGCCAGCGTCGTCTGGCTGTGAGTGTGTCACTGACTGGTGCCAGCGTCGTGTGGCTGTGTGTGTGTCACTGACTAGTGCCAGCGTCGTATGGCTGTGAGTGTGTCACTGACTGGTGCCAGCGTCGTGTGGCTGTGAGTGTGTCACTGACTAGTGCCAGCGTCGTGTGGCTGTGAGTGTGTCACTGACTGGTGCCAGCGTCGTGTGGCTGTGTGTCACTGACTGGTGCCAGCGCCGTGTGGCTGTTAGTGTGTCACTGACTGGTGCCAGCGTCGTGTGGCTGTGAGTGTGTCACTGACTGGTGCCAGCGTCGTGTGGCTGTGAGTGTGTCACTGACTGGTGCCAGCGTCGTGTGGCTGTGTGTGTGTCACTGACTAGTGCCAGCGTCGTGTGGCTGTGTGTGTGTCACTGACTGGTGCCAGCGTCGTGTGGCTGTGAGTGTGTCACTGACTGGTGCCAGCGTCGTGTGGCTGTGAGTGTGTCACTGACTGGTGCCAGCGTCGTGTGGCTGTGTGTCACTGACTGGTGCCAGCGCCGTGTGGCTGTTAGTGTGTCACTGACTGGTGCCAGCGTCGTGTGGCTGTGAGTGTGTCACTGACTGGTGCCAGCGTCGTGTGGCTGTGAGTGTGTCACTGACTGGTGCCAGCGTCGTGTGGCTGTGAGTGTGTCACTGACTGGTGCCAGCGTCGTGTGGCTGTGAGTGTGTCACTGACTGGTGGCAGCGTCGTGTGGCTGTGAGTGTGTCACTGACTAGTGCCAGCGTCGTGTGGCTGTGAGTGTGTCACTGACTGGTGCCAGCGTCGTGTGGCTGTGTGTGTGTCACTGACTGGTGCCAGCGTCATGTGGCTGTGAGTGTGTCACTGACTGGTGCCAGCGTCGTGTGGCTGTGAGTGTGTCACTGACTAGTGCCAGCGTCATGTGGCTGTGAGTGTGTCACTGACTGGTGCCAGCGTCGTGTGGCTGTGAGTGTGTCACTTACTGGTGCCAGCGTCGTGTGGCTGTGTGTCACTGACTGGTGCCAGCGTCGTGTGGCTGTGTGTCACTGACTGGTGCCAGCGTCGTGTGGCTGTGTGTCACTGACTAGTGCCAGCGTCGTGTGGCTGTGTGTCACTGACTGGTGCCAGCGTCGTGTGACTGTGTGTCACTGTCTGGTGCCAGCGTCGTGTGGCTGTGAGTGTGTCACTGACTGGTGCCAGCGTCGTGTGGCTGTGAGTGTGTCACTGACTGGTGCCAGCGTCGTGTGGCTGTGAGTGTGTCACTGACTGGTGCCAGCGTCGTGTGGCTGTGAGTGTGTCACTGACTGGTGCCAGCGTCGTGTGGCTGTGAGTGTGTCACTGACTGGTGCCAGCGTCGTGTGGCTGTGAGTGTGTCACTGACTGGTGCCAGCGTCGTGTGGCTGTGTGTCACTGACTGGTGCCAGCGTCGTGTGGCTGTGAGTGTGTCACTGACTGGTGCCAGCGTCGTGTGGCTGTGAGTGTGTCACTGACTGGTGCCAGCGTCGTGTGGCTGTGTGTCACTGACTGGTGCCAGCGCCGTGTGGCTGTGAGTGTGTCACTGACTGGTGCCAGCGTCGTGTGGCTGTGAGTGTGTCACTGACTGGTGCCAGCGCCGTGTGGCTGTGAGTGTGTCACTGACTGGTGCCAGCGTCGTGTGGCTGTGAGTGTGTCACTGACTGGTGCCAGCGTCGTGTGGCTGTGAGTGTGTCACTGACTGGTGCCAGCGTCGTGTGGCTGTGTGTCACTGACTGGTGCCAGCGCCGTGTGGCTGTGAGTGTGTCACTGACTGGTGCCAGCGTCGTGTGGCTGTGAGTGTGTCACTGACTGGTGCCAGCGCCGTGTGGCTGTGAGTGTGTCACTGACTTGTGCCAGCGTCATGTGGCTGTGAGTGTGTCACTGACTGGTGCCAGCGTCGTGTGGCTGTGAGTGTGTCACTGACTGGTGCCAGCGTCGTGTGGCTGTGAGTGTGTCACTGACTGGTGCCAGCGTCGTGTGGCTGTGAGTGTGTCACTGACTGGTGCCAGCGTCGTGTGGCTGTGTGTCACTGACTGGTGCCAGCGTCGTGTGGCTGTGTGTCACTGACTGGTGCCAGCGTCGTGTGGCTGTGAGTGTGTCACTGACTGGTGCCAGCGTCGTGTGGCTGTGTGTCACTGACTGGTGCCAGCGTCGTGTGGCTGTGAGTGTGTCACTGACTGGTGCCAGCGTCGTGTGGCTGTGAGTGTGTCACTGACTGGTGCCAGCGTCGTGTGGCTGTGAGTGTGTCACTGACTGGTGCCAGCGTCGTGTGGCTGTGTGTCACTGACTGGTGCCAGCGTCGTGTGGCTGGCTAGAATGATTCTAGCCAGGACACCTGATAAGCTGAAGCTTCTACACAGCATGAGTGTATCATGTTGATCGAGTCTGGTCCCGGACAACACGTGCTACAGTGAATCTTGGAGATGTCTGGACCACTGTGTTACAGTGAAGCTTGAAGAGGTCTGGACCACTGTGCTACAGTGAAGCTTGGAGATGTCTGGACCACTGTGTTACAGTGAAGCTTGAAGAGGTCTGGACCACTGTGCTACAGTGAAGCTTGGAGATGTCTGGACCACTGTGTTACAGTGAAGCTTGGAGATGTCTGGACCACTGTGTTACAGTGAAGCTTGGAGATGTCTGGACCACTGTGTTACAGTGAAGCTTGGAGATGTCTGGACCACTGTGTTACAGTGAAGCTTGAAGACGTCTGGACCACTGTGCTACAGTGAAGCTTGGATATATCTGGACCACTGTGCTACAGTGAAGCTTGAAGAGGTCTGGACCACTGTGCTACAGTGAAGCTTGCAGAGATATGGACCACTGTGTTACAGTGAAGCTTGGAAATATCTGGACCACTGTGCTACAGTGAAGCTTGAAGAGGTCTGGACCACTGTGCTACAGTGAAGCTTGCAGAGGTATGGACCACTGTGCTACAGTGAAGCTTGTAGATATCTAGACCACTGTGCTACAGTGAAGCTTGCGGAGGTATGGACCACTGTGCTACAGCGAAGCTTGTAGATATCTGGACCACTGTGCTACAGTGAAGCTTGCAGAGGTATGGACCACTGTGCTACAGTGAAGCTTGTAGATATCTGGACCACTGTGCTACAGTGAAGCTTGCAGAGGTATGGACCACTGTGCTACAGTGAAGCTTGTAGATATCTGGACCACTGTGCTACAGTGAAGCTTGCAGATGTATGGACCACTGTGCTACAGTGAAGCTTGTAGATATCTGGACCACTGTGCTACAGTGAAGCTTGCAGAGGTATGGACCACTGTGCTACACCTGGTGATCATGCCTGTGTGGAAAAAGACATTTATGTGCAGTTCAAGACACTTATAAGAGGACACGTTTCGCCACGAGTATCGACCATGGGTGGGCCAGTAGGCCTGCGACAGTGTTCCTCCATTCTTATGGTCTTCAGTCCTAATCATTAGGACTGAAGAAGTCACTCGTGACGAAACGTTTCCTCTCTAATAAATGTCCCGAACTGTACATAAGTGCCTTTTTCCACATCTTGTCGGTCTCACCATTTTTCATCATGGCTGTGCTGCTAGACAGCAGAGTTTCTGCAACGCACTCTCCCTCAGCTATGACGCACTCTCCCTCAACTACGACGCACTCTCCCTCGACTACGACGCATTCTCCCTCAACTCCGACGCATTCTCCCTCAACTACGAAGCACTCTCCATCAACTACGACACACTCTCCCTCAACTATGACGCACTCTCCCTCAACTACGACACACTCTCCCTGAACTACGACGCACTCTCCCTCAACTACGACGCACTCTTCCTCAACTACGACGCACTCTCCCTCAACTTCGACCATCCTGCCTTCAGGCTTTCAGTTGCGACCCCAGGATGCGACCTACACCAGCCGGCTTACACCCAGGTACCTATCTACTGCTAGGTGAACAGGGACAGCAGGTGTATTAAGAAAACACGTCCTAATATTTCCACTTGTACCGGAGACTGAACAGACCGGGCCGCGGGGGCGTTGACCCCCGAAACTCTCTCCAGGTAAACTCCAGGTCTCCAGGTAAACAGACCTCAGTGTGTGAGCTGAGTGCGTTACCAACCGAGCTACGGGAGCACTGGTAATAAGGAGAACCAACGATGTACAACAGAACACAAGTGCAACATCTGGGCATCCTGGAAACCCAGGTGTTGCATATGTTGTCAGTGTACCATTCCATTAAGATAGCGCGATACTGGCAGACTATGTTTCGAATCTGCTGTCATCACTACCACCAGCGCACACACAGTTTCCAAATCTTGGAACTATCAGCCAAGACACACGTTACCTAAGAACACTGATTATCAACAACACAGCAGCTGGTGGTCACGGTGACGTGCTCACCGCCTGACAAGAACACTGGAATCCCTTACTGAGGGATTACACTGAATTCTTAGCATGTATACACCCTGTGAGACATACACCTCCCTGTGTATGTATACACCCTGTGAGACATACTCCCTGTGTATGTATACACCCTGTGAGACATACACCTCCCTGTGTATGTATACACGCAGTGAGACATACATCTCCCTGTGTATGTATACACCCTGTGAGACATACACCTCCCTGTGTATGTATACACACTATGAGACATACACCTCCCTGTGTATGTATACACCCTGTGAGACACACACCTCCCTGTGTATGTATACACCCAGTGAGACATACACCTCCCTGTGTATGTATACACACTATGAGACATACACCTCCCAGTGTATGTATACACCCTGTGAGACATACACCTCACTGTGTATGTATACACACTATGAGGCATACACCTCCCAGTATAAGCTCTCTATTCGACTGGTGGGCGAAACGTCTCTTCAGTTTAGGTTGTACCTACTAAGTCTCACTGACATACACATTCTCCATTAAATAATAATAATAATAATAATAATAATAAAACCAATAACAAAAATAATAATGATAAATAATAATAATAAAAACATTAATAATAATAATAATAATAATAATAATAATAATAAGAAGAAGAAGAAGAAGAAGAAGAAGAAGAAGAAGAAGAAGAAGAAGAAGAAGAAGAAGAAAAAGAAGAAAAAGAAGAAGAAGAAGAAGAAGAAGAAGAAGAAGAAGAAGAAGAAGAAGAAGAAGAAGAAGAAGAAAAAGAAGAAAAAGAAGAAGAAGAAGAAGAAGAAGAAGAAGAAGAAGAAGAAGAAGAAGAAGAAGAAGAAGAAGAAGAAGAAGAAGAAGAAGAAAAAAAAATAATAATAAAAATAAGAATAACAATAATAATAATAATATTTTTTTATCTAGCACAGTCAGTACATAAATTCTTTAAAACTGTGGCATGCAAAGAGTACGTAACCTTTATTCGGCGCATGTACACACCCTCATTTGCAGGCTATCTCCCCCAACCAGCGAACCAGTTGACTGAGGGTTGACGATGGAGCCCCGTCGTTCAACCAGTACCCAGGTTCCAGCCAATGAGAAGATGGTTTTGGCAATCGCAGAGGTTATGTGGGTACCACTCTCCTGTCTGCCCTTGCCATTCCCATTCTAGAGCTGGTTGAAGCACGGTCTGCTCTCTAGTGGCTTCTATTCTGCCTTGCTTACCGTGGAGTGCACTAATACCTATTGCTGTACATAGTGTATATAGTGTACATACTTCTGTTCTAAATTGGTGAAGGATAATATAAGTCAAAAGTTTTCTGCTGTGTTTATTTTGCTCCCTTTACACCCAGGATAACAGGCCATTTGGACTCCTGGGTTGTATTAAAACAATCATCATTATTATTATCATCATTATCATCATCATTATCATCACCATCATCATTATTATCACCATCATCATTATCACCATCATCATCATCATCATCACCATTATCATCATCATCATCATCATCATCATCATCATTATCACCATCATCATTATCATCATTATCATCATTATCATTATCATCATCATTATCATTATCATCATCATCATTATCATCACAATCATTATTATCATCACCATTATCATCACCATCATCATTATCATCATTATTATTATCATTATCATCATTATCATCATTATCACCATTATCATCATCATTATCATCATCATCATCATTATCACCATCATCATTATCATCATTATCATCATTATCATTATCATCATCATTATCATTATCATCATCATTATCATCACAATCATTATTATCATCACCATTATCATCACCATCATCATTATCATCATTATTATTATCATCATTATCATCATTATCATCATTATCATCATTATCATCATTATCATCATTATCATCATTATCATCATCATCATTATCATTATCATTATCATCATTATTATAATTATCATCATTATCATCATCATTATCATTATCATCACTATCATCATTATCATTATCATCATTATCATCATCATTATCATCATCATTATCATCATTATCATTATCATCACTATCATCATCATTATCATTATCATCATTATCATCATTATCATCATTATCATCATCATCATCATTATCATTATCATCATTATCATCATTATCATAATTATCATCATCATTATCATCATTATCATCATTATCATCATCATTATAATTATCATCATTATCATCATCATTATCATTATCATCACTATCATCATCATTAACATCATCATCATCTTACAGACAAGGAAGGTTGCAACACATCATTGTCTACCATTCAACAGACGGAGGATCGAGTCTGCAACGCACCTTCCTCTGAGTGACCCTCACGGGTTTTGTGCTTCGCCGTTTATCTTTTCATTTCAGTATTATTAATATTTTTTAGTTCGGTTCCAAATACTTAGGCAGTTTTTTCAATACGGGAAAAAAGGATGAAAATTTTGCCAGAATTCAGCCAAATTTTTACTTTCTCTCAGCAGAAATAATTCTCACTTTTCTCATTTATTTTTTTTACTTTCAGCAGACATATTTCTCACTTTCCCTCTCATTATTTATACTTTCTCTCAGCAGAAATAATTCTCACGAACATTATTCCTCTTTAAAAGAATGAGAGAGAATCCAAGAATTTTTTGAGTCAATTAATTCCGTAATTCATTCGAGAATTTCAAGAATTACATCGCCAAAATAATGAGAAAATAAAGACATACTTTGGTGAGTGTTTAAAGTTTTTAATTACCAAAGTTTTATTACCGGTTGAACTTTTGTTTTTGTAAGGTCAAGGAACTTTGTAGCAGCTCCTGGTCCCACCATGACGTAGTTATGTGTATCGTGGTAGCAGCTCCAGGTCCCACCATGACGTAGTTATGTGTATCGTGGTAGCAGCTCCTGGTCCCACAATGATGTAGTTATGTGTATCGTGGTAGACAACTACTGGTCCCACCATGACGTAGTTATGTGCATTGTGGTAGCAGCTCCTGCTCCCACCATGACGTAGTTATGTGTATCGTGGTAGCAGCTCCTGGTCCCACCATGATGTAGTTGTGGATCGTGGTAGACAACTCCTAGTCCCACCATGACGTACTTATGCGCATTGTGGTAGCAGCTCCTGGTCCCACCATGACGCAGTTATGTGCATCGTGGTATACGGCTCCTGGTCCCACAATGATGAAGTTATGTGCATCGTGGTACACAACTCCTGCTCCCACCATGACGTAGTTATGTGTATCGTGGTAGCAGCTCCTGGTCCCACAATGATGTAGTTATGTGTATCGTGGTAGACAACTACTGGTCCCACCATGACGTAGTTATGTGCATTGTGGTAGCAGCTCCTGCTCCCACCATGACGTAGTTATGTGTATCGTGGTAGCAGCTCCTGGTCCCACCATGACGTAGTTATGTGCATTGTGGTAGACAACTACTGGTCCCACCATGACGTAGTTATGTGCATTGTGGTAGCAGCTCCTGGTCCCACCATAACGTAGTTATGTGTATCTTGGTAGCAGCTCCTGGTCCCACAATGATGTAGTTATGTGTATCGTGGTAGCAGCTCCTGGTCCCACCATGACGTAGTTATGTGCATTGTGGTAGACAACTACTGGTCCCACCATGACGTAGTTATGTGCATTGTGGTAGCAGCTCCAGGTCCCACCATGATGTAGTTATGTGTATCGTGGTAGCAGCTCCTGGTCCCACCATGATGTAGTTGTGGATCGTGGTAGACAACTCCTGGTCCCACCATGACGTAGTTATATGCATTGTGGTAGCAGCTCCTGGTCCCACCATGACGTAGTTATGGGCATCGTGGGTTAGACAACTCCTGGTCCCACCATCACGTAGTTATGTGTATCGTGGTAGACAACTCCTAGTCCCACCATGACGTAGTTATGCGCATTGTGGTAGCAGCTCCTGGTCCCACCATGACGCAGTTATGTGCATCGTGGTATACGGCTCCTGGTCCCACAATGATGAAGTTATGTGCATCGTGGTACACAACTCCTGCTCCCACCATGACGTAGTTATGTGTATCGTGGTAGACAACTCCTGGTCCCACCATGACGTAGATATGTGCATCGTGGTAGCAGCTCCTGGTCCCACCACGATGTAGTTATGTGTATCGTGGTAGCAGTTCCTGGTCCCACTATGACGTAGTTATGTGCATTGTGGTAGCAGCTCCTGGTCCCACCATGATGTAGTTATGTGCATCGTGGTAGCAGCTCTTGGTCCCACCATGACGAAGTTATGTGCATCGTGGTAGCAGCTCCTGGTCCCACCATGACGTAGTTATGGGCATCGTGGGTTAGACAACTCCTGGTCCCACCATCACGTAGTTATGTGTATCGTGGTAGACAACTCCTAGTCCCACCATGACGTAGTTATGCGCATTGTGGTAGCAGCTCCTGGTCCCACCATGACGCAGTTATGTGCATCGTGGTATACGGCTCCTGGTCCCACAATGATGAAGTTATGTGCATCGTGGTACACAACTCCTGCTCCCACCATGACGTAGTTATGTGTATCGTGGTAGACAACTCCTGGTCCCACCATGACGTAGATATGTGCATCGTGGTAGCAGCTCCTGGTCCCACCACGATGTAGTTATGTGTATCGTGGTAGCAGTTCCTGGTCCCACTATGACGTAGTTATGTGCATTGTGGTAGCAGCTCCTGGTCCCACCATGATGTAGTTATGTGCATCGTGGTAGCAGCTCCTGGTTCCACAATGACGTAGTTATGTGCATCGTGGTAGACAACTATTGGTCCCACCATGACGTAATTATGTACATTGTGATAGCAGCTCCTGGTCCCACGATGATGTAGTTATGTGTATCGTGGGAGACAACTCCTGTTCCCACCATGACGTAGTTGTGTATCGTGGTAGACAACTGGTCCTACCATGACGTAGTTATGTGTATCGTGGGAGACAACTCCTGTTCCCACCATGACGTAGTTGTGCATCGTGGTAGACAACTGGTCCTACCATGACGTAGTTATGTGTATCGTGGGAGACAACTCATGTTCCCACCATGACGTAGTTATGTGCATCGTGGTAGACAACTCCTGGTCCCACCATGACGTAGTTATGTGTATCGTGGGAGACAACTCCTGTTCCCACCATGACGTAGTTATGTGCATCGTGGTAGACAACTCCTGGTCCCATCATGACGTAGTTGTGTGCATCGTGGTAGACAACTCCTGCTCCCACCATGACGTAGTTATGTGTATCTTGGGAGACAACTCCTGGTCCCACCATGACGTAGTTATGTGTATCGTGGTAGACAACTCCTGGTCCCACCATGACGTAGTTGTGTGTATCGTGGGAGACAACTCCTGCTCCCACCATGACGTAGATATGTGTATCGTGGGAGACAACTCCTGGTCCCACCATGATGTAGTTATGTGCAGTGTGGTAGACAACTCCTGCTCCCACCATGACGTAGTTATGTGTATCGTGGTAGACAACTCCTGGTCCCACCATGATGTAGTTATGTGCAGTGTGGTAGCAGCTCCTGGTCCCACCATGACGTAGTTATGTGAATCGTGGTAGAAAACTTCTGGTCCCACCATGACGTAGTTATGTGCATCGTGGAAGACAACTCCTGGTCCCACCATGACGTAGTTATGTGCATCGTGGTAGACAACTCCTGGTCCCACCATGACGTAGTTATGTGAATCGTGGTAGAAAACTTCTGGTCCCACCATGACGTAGTTATGTGCATCGTGGAAGACAACTCCTGGTCCCACCATGACGTAGTTATGTGCATCGTGGTAGACAACTCCTGGTCCCACAATGATGTAGTTATGTGCATCGTGGTAGCAGCTCCTGGTCCCATCATGACGCAGTTATGTGCATTGTGGTAGCAGCTCCTGGTCCCACCATGACGTAGTTATGTACATCGTAGCACACAACTCCTGCTCCCACCATGACGTAGTTATGTGCATCGTGGGAGACAACTCCTGGTCCCTCCATGACGTAGTTATGTGCATCGTGGTACACAACTCCTGCTCCCACCATGACGTAGTTATGTGTATCGTGGGAGACAACTCCTGGTCCCACCTGACGTAGTTATGTGTATCGTGGTAGACAACTCCTGGTCCCACCATGATATAGTTATGTGTATCGTGGTAGCAGCTCTTGGTCCCACCATGACGTAGTTATGTGCATCGTGGTAGACAACTCCTCCTCCCACCATGACGTAGTTATGTGTATCGTGGGAGACAACTCCTGGTCCCACTATGATGTAGTTATGTGCATCGTGGTAGCAGCTCTTGGTCCCACCATGACGTAGTTATGTGCATCGTGGTAGACAACTCCTGCTCCCACCATGACGTAGTTATGTGCATCGTGGGAGACAACTCCTGGTCCCACCATGACGTAGTTATGTGCATCGTGGTACACAACTCCTTCTCCCACCATGACGTAGTTATGTGGATCGTGGGAGACAACTCCTGGTCCCACAATGATGTAGTTATGTGTATCGTGGGAGACAACTCCTGGTCCCACCATGACGTAGTTATGTGCATCGTGGTACACAACTCCTTCTCCCACCATGACGTAGTTATGTGCATCGTGGGAGACAACTCCTGGTCCCACCATGACGTAGTTATGTGCATCGTGGTACACAACTCCTTCTCCCACCATGACGTAGTTATGTGCATCGTGGGAGACAACTCCTGGTCCCACCATGACGTAGTTATGTGCATCGTGGTACACAACTCCTTCTCCCACCATGACGTAGTTATGTGCATCGTGGGAGACAACTCCTGGTCCCACCATGACGTAGTTATGTGCATCGTGGTACACAACTCCTTCTCCCACCATGACGTAGTTATGTGCATCGTGGGAGACAACTCCTGGTCCCACCATGACGTACTTATGTGTATCGTTGTAGACAACTCCTAGTCCCACCATGACGTAGTTATGTGCATCGTGGTACACAACTCCTGCTCCCACCAAGACGTAGTTATGTGCATCGTGGTAGACAACTCCTGGTCCCTCCATGACGTAGTTATGTGCATCGTGGTAGACAACTCCTGCTCCCACCAAGACGTAGTTATGTGTATCGTGGGAGACAACTCCTGGTCCCACCATGACGTAGTTATGTGTATCGTGGTAGACAACTCCTGGTCCCACCGTGACGTAGTTATGTGCAGTGTGGTAGCAGCTCCTGGTCCCACCATGACGTAGTAATGTGCATCGTGGTAGACAACTCCTGGTCCCACCATGATGTAGTATATGCATCGTGGTAGACAACTCCTGGTCCCACCATGACGTAGTTATGTGCATCGTGGTAGACAAGTCCTGGTCCCACCATGACGTAGTTATGTGTATCGTGGGAGACAACTCCTGCTCCCACCATGACGTAGTTATGTGTATCGTGGGAGACAACTCCTGGTCCCACCATGATGTAGTTATGTGCATCATGGTACTAGCTCCTGGTCCCACCATGACGTAGTTATGTGCATCGTGGTAGACAACTCCTGGTCCCACCATGACGTAGTTATGTGTATCGTGGGAGACAACTCCTGCTCCCACCATGACGTAGTTATGTGTATCGTGGGAGACAACTCCTGGTCCCACCATGACGTAGTTATGTGTATCGTGGGAGACAACTCCTGCTCCCACCATGATGTAGTTATGTGCATCGTGGTAGACAACTCCTGCTCCCACCATGACGTAGTTATGTGTATCGTGGGAGACAACTCCTGGTCCCGCCATGACTTAGTTATGTGTATCGTGGTAGACAACTCCTGGTCCCACCATGACGTAGTTATGTGCAGTGTGGTAGCAGCTCCTGGTCCCACCATGATGCAGTTATGTGTATCGTGGTAGCAGCTCCTGGTCCCACAATGATGTAGTTATGTGCATTGTGGTAGCAGCTCCTGGTCCCACCATGATGCAGTTATGTGTATCGTGGTAGCAGCTCCTGGTCCCACCATGACGTAGTTATGTACATTGTGGTAGCAGCTCCTGGTCCCACCATGATGCAGTTATGTGTATCGTGGTAGCAGCTCCTGGTCCCACAATGATGTAGTTATGTGCATTGTGGTAGCAGCTCCTGGTCCCACCATGATGCAGTTATGTGTATCGTGGTAGCAGCTCCTGGTCCCACCATGACGTAGTTATGTACATTGTGGTAGCAGCTCCTGGTCCCACCATGATGTAGTTGTGCATCGTGGTAGACAACTCCTGGTCCCACCATGACGTAGTTATATGCATTGTGGTAGCAGCTCCTGGTCCCACCATGACGTAGTTATGTGCATTGTGGTAGCAGCTCCTGGTCCCACCATGATGCAGCTATGTGCATCGTGGTAGACAACTGGTCCTACCGTGACGTAGTTATGTGTATCGTGGTAGACAACTCCTGGTCCCACCATGACGTAGTTATGTGCATCGTGGTAGACAACTCATGCTCCCACCATGGCGTAGTTATGTGTATCTTGGGAGACAACTCCTGGCCCCACCATGACGTAGTTATGTGTATCGTGGTAGACAACTCCTGGTCCCACCATGACGTAGTTATGTGCATCGTGGTAGACAACTCCTGGTCCCACAATGATGTAGTTATGTGGTTAAATTAGACATATGTGCAACTCTTGGGTATCTTTATTGAGGTAACGTTTCGCCACACAGTGGCTTCATCAGTCCATAAGAACATAAGAACGAAGGAACACTGCAGCATGCCTACTGGCCCATGCAAGGCAGGTCCAAGTCTCCTACCGGCTTAAGCCAATGCAGTGCAGCAGTGGTAGGTGGTGTCACATTTGTCCAATGTGGAAGTAGGTCGTGCCCAAGGGTTCTTTGAACCATTCATCTACAATCCTTTCAGACACTGCAACTTCTTGGGATCTTAATACTTGGGAATTCTTCACTTGCCTAACCCTTGGGCACGACCTACTTCCACAATGGACAAATGTGACACCACCTACCACTGCTGCACCTCTCCTGCCATACGGTTTATAACCTGCTTCTCCGCTCACATGCCGTATTCTATTCAAGATTGATGGACTGACCACATCGACTCAAGGATGGGGGACTGATTACCTCATTCTCCTCCTGTTCTTCAACTTTCTCCTTTGTATGGACTGATGAAGCCACTGTGTGGCGAAACGTTTCCTCAGTAAAGATACCCAAGAGTTGCACGTGTGTCTAATTTAACAACGTGTCAGTTCTTTGAACCATTCATCTACAACGATGTAGTTATGTGCATCGTGGTAGACAACTCCTGGTCCCACAATGACTTAGTTATGTGCATCGTGGTAGAAAAATTCCTGCTCCCACAATGACTTAGTTATGTGTATCGTGGTAGACAACTACTGCTCCCACCATGACGTAGTTATGTGTATCGTGGGAGACAACTCCTGGTCCCACCAAGATGTAGTTATGTGTATCGTGGTAGACAACTCCTGCTCCCACCAAGATGTAGTTATGTGCATCGTGGGAGACAACTCCTGGTCCCACGATGACGTAGTTATGTGCATCGTGGTAGACAACTCCTGGTCTCACCATGATGTAGTTATGTGCATCGTTTTAGACAACTCCTGGTCCCACCATGACGTAGTTATGTGCATCGTGGAAAACAACTCCTGGTCCCACCATGATGTAGTTATTTGCATCGTTGTAGACAACTCCTGGTCCCACCATGATGTAGTTATGTGCATCATGGTAGTAGCTCCTGGTCCCACCATGACGTAGTTATGTGCATCGTGGTAGACAACTCCTGGTCCCACTATGATGTAGTTATGTGCATCGTGGTAGACATCTCCTGCTCCCACCATGACGTAGTTATGTGTATCGTGGGAGACAACTCCTGGTCCCGCCATGACTTAGTTATGTGTATCGTGGTAGACAACTCCTGGTCCCACCATGACGTAGTTATGTGCAGTGTGGTAGGAGCTCCTGGTCCCACCATGACGTAGTTATGTGCATCGTGGTAGACAACTCCTGGTCCCACCATGACCTGGTCCCACCATGACGTAGTTATGTGCAGTGTGGTAGGAGCTCCTGGTCCCACCATGACGTAGTTATGTGCATCGTGGAAGACAACTCCTGGTCCCACCATGACGTAGTTATGTGCATCATGGTAGACAACTCCTGGTCCCACCATGACGTAGTTATGTGCATCGTGGTAGACAACTCCTGGTCCCACCATGACGTAGTTATGTGCATCGTGGTAGACAACTCCTGCTCCCACCATGACGTAGTTATGTGTATCGTGGTAGACAACTCCTGGTCCCACCATGACGTAGTTATGTGCAGTGTGGTAGCAGCTCCTGGTCCCACCATGACGTAGTTATGTGAATCGTGGTAAAAAACTTCTGGTCCAACCATGATGTAGTTATGTGCATCGTGGTAGCAGCTCCTGGTCCCACCATGACGTAGTTATGTGAATCGTGGTAAAAAACTTCTGGTCCAACCATGATGTAGTTATGTGCATCGTGGTAGCAGCTCCTTGTCCCACCATGACGTAGTTATGAGCATTGTGGTAGACAACTCCTGCTCCCACCATGACGTAGTTATGTGTATCGTGGTAGACAACTCCTGCTCCCACCATGACGTAGTTATGTGTATCGTGGTAGACAACTCCTGGTCCCACCATGACGTAGTTATGTGCATCGTGGTAGACAACTCCTGCTCCCACCATGACGTAGTTATGTGTATCGTGGTAGACAACTCCTGGTTCCACCATGACGTAGTTATGTGCATCGTGGTAGACAACTCCTGCTCCCACCATGACGTAGTTATGTGTATCGTGGTAGACAACTCCTGGTCCCACCATGACGTAGTTATGTGCATCGTGGTAGACAACTCCTGCTCCCACCATGACGTAGTTATGTGTATCGTGGTAGACAACTCCTGGTTCCACCATGACGTAGTTATGTGCATCGTGGTAGACAACTCCTGCTCCCATCATGACGTAGTTATGTGTATCGTGGTAGACAACTCCTGGTCCCACCATGACGTAGTTATGTGTATCGTGGGAGACAACTCCTGGTCCCGCCATGACTTAGTTATGTGTATCGTGGTAGACAACTCCTGGTCCCACCATGACGTAGTTATGTGCAGTGTGGTAGGAGCTCCTGGTCCCACCATGACGTAGTTATGTGCATCGTGGTAGACAACTCCTGGTCCCACCATGACCTGGTCCCACCATGACGTAGTTATGTGCAGTGTGGTAGGAGCTCCTGGTCCCACCATGACGTAGTTATGTGCATCGTGGAAGACAACTCCTGGTCCCACCATGACGTAGTTATGTGCATCGTGGTAGACAACTCCTGGTCCCACCATGACGTAGTTATGTGCATCGTGGTAGACAACTCCTGGTCCCACCATGACGTAGTTATGTGCATCGTGGTAGACAACTCCTGCTCCCACCATGACGTAGTTATGTGTATCGTGGTAGACAACTCCTGGTCCCACCATGACGTAGTTATGTGCAGTGTGGTAGCAGCTCCTGGTCCCACCATGACGTAGTTATGTGAATCGTGGTAAAAAACTTCTGGTCCAACCATGATGTAGTTATGTGCATCGTGGTAGCAGCTCCTGGTCCCACCATGACGTAGTTATGTGAATCGTGGTAAAAAACTTCTGGTCCAACCATGATGTAGTTATGTGCATCGTGGTAGCAGCTCCTTGTCCCACCATGACGTAGTTATGAGCATTGTGGTAGACAACTCCTGCTCCCACCATGACGTAGTTATGTGTATCGTGGTAGACAACTCCTGCTCCCACCATGACGTAGTTATGTGTATCGTGGTAGACAACTCCTGGTCCCACCATGACGTAGTTATGTGCATCGTGGTAGACAACTCCTGCTCCCACCATGACGTAGTTATGTGTATCGTGGTAGACAACTCCTGGTTCCACCATGACGTAGTTATGTGCATCGTGGTAGACAACTCCTGCTCCCACCATGACGTAGTTATGTGTATCGTGGTAGACAACTCCTGGTCCCACCATGACGTAGTTATGTGCATCGTGGTAGACAACTCCTGCTCCCACCATGACGTAGTTATGTGTATCGTGGTAGACAACTCCTGGTTCCACCATGACGTAGTTATGTGCATCGTGGTAGACAACTCCTGCTCCCACCATGACGTAGTTATGTGTATCGTGGTAGACAACTCCTGGTCCCACCATGACGTAGTTATGTGCATCGTGGTAGACAACTCCTGGTCCCACCATGACGTAGTTATGTGCATCGTGGTAGACAACTCCTGGTCCCACCATGACGTAGTTATGTGCATCGTGGTAGACAACTCCTGGTCCCACCATGACGTAGTTATGTGCATCGTGGTAGACAACTCCTGGTCCCACCATGACGTAGTTATGTGCATCGTGGTAGACAACTCCTGGTCCCACCATGACGTAGTTATGTGCATCGTGGTAGACAACTCCTGGTCCCACCACGACGCAGTTATGAATATTGTACCTTGTGAATATTGTACCTTGTGAATATTGTACCTTGTGAATATTGTACCTTGTGAATATTGTACCTTGTGAATATTGTACCTTGTGAATATTGTACCTTGTGAATATTGTACCTTGTGAATATTGTACCTTGTGAATATTGTACCTTGTGAATATTGTACCTTGTGAATATTGTACCTTGTGAATATTGTACCTTGTGAATATTGTACCTTGTAAATATTGTACCTTGTGAATATTGTACCTTGTGAATATTGTACCTTGTGAATATTGTACCTTGTGAATATTGTACCTTGTAAATATTGTACCTTGTGAATATTGTACCTTGTAAATGTTGTACCTTGTGAATATTGTACCTTGTGAATATTGTACCTTGTGAATATTGTACCTTGTAAATATTGTACCTTGTGAATATTGTACCTTGTAAATATTGTACCTTGTGAATATTGTACCTTGTGAATATTGTACCTTGTAAATATTGTACCTTGTGAATATTGTACCTTGTGAATATTGTACCTTGTAAATATTGTACCTTGTGAATATTGTACCTTGTAAATATTGTACCTTGTGAATATTGTACCTTGTGAATATTGTACCTTGTAAATGTTGTACCTTGTGAATATTGTACCTTGTGAATATTGTACCTTGTGAATATTGTACCTTGTAAATATTGTACCTTGTGAATATTGTACCTTGTGAATATTGTACCTTGTAAATATTGTACCTTGTGAATATTGTACCTTGTGAATATTGTACCTTGTGAATATTTTACCTTGTGAATATTGTACCTTGTGAATATTGTACCTTGTGAATATTGTACCTTGTAAATATTGTACCTTGTGAATATTGTACCTTGTGAATATTTTACCTTGTGAATATTGTACCTTGTGAATATTGTACCTTGTGAATATTGTACCTTGTAAATATTGTACCTTGTGAATATTGTACCTTGTGAATATTGTACCTTGTAAATATTGTACCTTGTGAATATTGTACCTTGTGAATATTGTACCTTGTGAATATTTTACCTTGTGAATATTGTACCTTGTGAATATTGTACCTTGTGAATATTGTACCTTGTAAATATTGTACCTTGTGAATATTGTACCTTGTGAATATTGTACCTTGTGAATATTTTACCTTGTGAATATTGTACCTTGTGAATATTGTACCTTGTGAATATTGTACCTTGTAAATATTGTACCTTGTGAATATTGTACCTTGTGAATATTGTACCTTGTAAATATTGTACCTTGTGAATATTGTACCTTGTGAATATTGTACCTTGTGAATATTTTACCTTGTGAATATTGTACCTTGTGAATATTGTACCTTGTGAATATTGTACCTTGTGAATATTGTACCTTGTAAATATTGTACCTTGTGAATATTGTACCTTGTGAATATTGTACCTTGTAAATATTGTACCTTGTGAATATTGTACCTTGTGAATATTGTACCTTGTGAATATTTTACCTTGTGAATATTGTACCTTGTGAATATTTTACCTTGTGAATATTGTACCTTGTTGCTCCTTGAATTTTTTGTTTTGTTGCTGCTCAAATATCGATCCTTGCCCATTAAATAATAATAATAATAATAATAATAATAATAATAATAATAATAATAATAAGAAGAAGAAGAAGAAGAAGAAGAAGAAGAAGAAGAAGAAGAAGAAGAAGAAGAAGAAGAATTATGTTTCTCATAGTTCACCTTTACGGTCCACCAGTCATGGTCCACTGTTCATGGTCCACCCTTCATGGTCCACCCTTTATGGTCCACCCTTCATGGTCAATCCTTCATGGTCCACCTTCATGGTCCAACCTTCATGGTCCACCTTCATGATCCACCTTTCATGGTCCATCCTCCATGGTCCACGCTTCATGGTTCACTTCATGGTCCACCCTTCATGGTTCACTCTTCATGGTTCACCTTCATGGTCCACTCTTCATGGTGCACTCTTCATGGTCCACCCTTCATGGTCCACCCATGATGATCCACCTTTAATGGTCCATCCTTCATGGTCCACCTTCATGGTTCACCATGGTCCACCCTTCATGGTCCATGTTACAAAAAACGCGATATCTAATAAGCATACAGATCTCCAGTGAATACTAGAAAGGACTGCCCTTCTAGCATCCAGCCTGTTACTGGGTTTGTAACAAGTAGTCAGTATCCTGGTCCAATTATCCATTAGAATTTAGTAACATCCAATAGTGCTTCAGGATTACAACTGGTAGGCTACTAACTAAAGTAATTAATATTTAAAAAGTTTATTAATAAGGATAAAGTTGTCTAGGTGGACAATACCAAAGTAAATCAAAGTAATTAATTTAATATAATATAGGATACAAGTTGTTACACTTCTCTGGTGTACAGTATTGTGCTGAAGGCACATATCACATCTTTATGGCTTTTAAGTACCGTCTGGTACATTGTCAGCATTTAAGAACATAATACTAATATATACAAGTGAGTATGTGTGTAAGTGCTCTAAGTGGATCACTATGTCTCAAGACTCGACTCGACTTAACCAGTGACTGACTGAAAGTCCTCAAATAAACAAACTTCTTGACCAACCTGGCAATCAGAACAGCTTGCTTGAACAGTAAAACGACCGATTTACCGAGCAGCAATATATCAAGCAACAGCAACACAGAATCAGGAAGAAGGAGATAATATAACGACCCTAAGTAGGGACCATCTGCAGATCATCCACAAAAGTCACATAACTCCCATACTACTGAATTAAAGTGCAGCATAAGAAAATCCCCGACTGTGACAGTACACAGATACCAGTACAAATTAGGTCAGAAGCTACAGCTCAGGACCTGAGTTTCTCAGAGTGTCAGTGTGACACACAACCTCAGTAAAACGTCGAAAATCACTAAGTCTAGGCTCTGCTCTTTGAACAGAGTTACACAGAACTAACAAGAGAGAACGACAGAGATGTTCCAATAAGGGCCAGCAATGGAGAGCTGGAAAGGGAAGTGTTGTGGGAATCATTGTCAACCAGAGAGAGAGCTGGGGAAGGCAAGGCAGTCCTCTCACTCAGGTGAGGCGTGATCACCCTACCCTGATCACGTGACTCTCCATGGACTGTTGCTGCCCAGCAACTACAGAGAAGCCGGCAGCAAAACAAGAGAGGCGGTAGTTACAGTAGTTAGACAACGCCAGGCAGCTACTCAACACTCGAGCAATGAGCACTTAATAATATATAAATGTTACATCCTACCTAATAATATAACTAAGTCAAATAATAATATAAAGCAATATATTTATGATTTAGATACTATCGCAAATATCAGCAATATAAAATTATATGAACAGGTAACAAACATTATATACATTGTCACCCATTTTCGGGTGGCAGTAATGAACCCTTCATGGTCCACCCTTCATGGTCCACCCTTCATGGTCCACCATTTAAGGTCCACCCTTCATGGTTAACCTTCATGGTCCACCCTTCATGGTCCACCCTACATCATTCACTCTTCATGGTCCATCCTTCAAGGTCCACTTTCATGGTCCATTCTTCATGGTCCACCTTCATGGTCAACCCTTCATGGTCCACTCTTCATGGTCTACTCTCCATGGTCCACCCTTCATGGTCCACCCTTCATAGTCCACCTTCATGGTCCACCCTTAATGGTCCATCCTTCATGATCCACCTTCATGATCAACATTTCATGGTCCTTCCTTCATGGTCTACACTTCATGGTCCACCTTCATAGTCCTTCCTTCATGGTTCACCTTCATGGTCCACCTTTCATGGCCCACTCTTCATGGTCCACCCTTCATGATCCATCCTTCATGGTCCACCCTTCATGGTCCATCCTTCATGGTCCACCCTTCACGGTCCACCCTTCATGGTCCACCCTTCATGGTCCACCCTTCATGGTCCACCCTTCATGGTCCACCCTTCATGGCCCACCCTTCATGGTCCACCCTTCACGGTCCACCCTTCATGGTCCACCCTTCATGGTCCACCCATCATTGTCCACCCTTCATGGTCCACCCTTCATGGTCCACCCTTCATGGTCCATCGTTCATGGTCCACCCTTCATGGTCCACCCTTCATGGTCCACCCTTCATGGTACACCCTTCATGGTCCACCCTTCATGGTCCACCCTTCATGGTCCACCCTTCATGGTCCACCCTTCATTGTGAACCTTTCATGGTCCATCCTTCATGGTTCATCCTTCATAGTCCACCCTTCATTGTCCACCCTTCATTGTCCACCCTTCATGGTCCACCCTTCATTGTCCACCCTTCATGGTCCAACCTTCATTGTCCACCCTTCATTGTCCACCCTTCATTGTCCACCCTTCATTGTCCACCCTTCAGGGTCCAACCTTCATGGTCCACCTTTCATGGTCCACCCTTCATGGTCCACCCTTCATGATCCATCCTTCATGGTCCACCCTTCAAGTTCCACCCTTCATGGTCCACCCTTCACGGTCCACCCTTCATGGTCCACCCTTCATGGTCCACAGTTCACGGTCCACCCTTCATGGTCCACCCTTCATGATCCACCCTTCCTGGTCCACCCTTCATGGTCCACCCTTCATGGTCCGCCCTTCATGGTCCACCCTTCATGGTCCACCCTTTATGGTCCACCCTTTATGGTCCACCCTTCATGGTCCACCCTTCATGGTCCAACCGTCATTGTCCACCCTTCATGGTCCACCCTTCATGGTCCACCCGTCATTGTCCACCCTTCATGGTCCACCCTTCATTGTCCACCCTTCATTGTCCACCCATCATTGTCCACCCTTCATGGTCCATCCTTCATGGTCCACCCTTCATGATCCACCCTTCAAGTTCCACCCTTCATGGTCCACCCTTCACGGTCCACCCTTCATGGTCCACCCTTCATGGTCCACCCTTCATGGTCCGCCCTTCATGGTCCACCCTTCATGGTCCACCCTTCATGGTCCACCCTTCATGGTCCGCCCTTCATGGTCCACCCTTCATGGTCCACCCTTTATGGTCCACCCTTTATGGTCCACCCTTCATGGTCCACCCTTCATGGTCCAACCGTCATTGTCCACCCTTCATGGTCCACCCTTCATGGTCCACCCGTCATTGTCCACCCTTCATGGTCCACCCTTCATTGTCCACCCTTCATTGTCCACCCATCATTGTCCACCCTTCATGGTCCATCCTTCATGGTTCACCCTTCATGATCCACCCTTCAAGTTCCACCCTTCATGGTCCACCCTTCACGGTCCACCCTTCATGGTCCACCCTTCATGGTCCACCCTTCATGGACCGCCCTTCATGGTCCGCCCTTCATGGTCCACCCTTCATGGTCCACCCTTCATGGTCCACCCGTCATTGTCCACCCTTCATGGTTCACCCTTCATGGTCCACCCGTCATTGTCCACCCTTCATTGTTGTGGCATGCAAAGAGTACGTAACCTTTATTCGGCGCACGTACACACCCTCATTTACAGGCTATCTCCCCCAACCAGCGAACCAGGTTGCTAAGAGTTGATGATGGGGCCCCGTCGTTCAACTAGTGACCAGGTTCTAGCCAATAAGAAGATGGTTTTGGCAATCGCAGAGGTTATGTGGGTACCACTCTCCTGTCTGCCCTTGTCATTCCCATTCTAGAGCTGGTTGAGCACGGTCTGCTATCTTGTGGCTTCTATTTCTGCTTTGCTTACCGTGGAGTGCACTATACTTATCTCTGTACATAGTGTACATATTGCTGTTATAAATTGGTGAAGGATAATATAAGTCTAAACTTTTTCTACTGTGTTTATTTGCTCCCATTACACCCGGGGTAACAGGCCATTTGGAATCCTGGGTTGTAATAATTGTCCACCCTTCATTCTCCAACCTTCATGGTCCATCCTTCATGGTAAACCCTTCATGGTCCACCCTTTATGGTCAACCCTTCATGGTCCACTCTTCATGGTCCACCCTTCATGGTCAACCCGTCATTTTCCACCCTTCATGGTCCACCCTTCATGGTCCACCATTCATGGACCACCCTTCATGGTCCACCCTTCATGGTCCACTTTTCATGGTCCACCCGTCATGGTCCATCCTTCATGGACCAGCCTTCATGGTCCACCCTTCATGGACCAGCCTTCATGGTCCACCCTTCATGGTCCACTTTTCATGGTCCACCCTTCATGGCCCATTCTTTATGGTCCACCCTCCATGGTCCACCCTTAATGGTCCACCCTTCATGGTCCACTCTTCATGCTCCACCCTTCATGGTCCATCCTTCATGGTCCACTCTTCATGCTCCACCCTTCATGGTCCATCCCTCATGGTCCATCATTCATGGTCCACCCTTCATGGTCCATCCCTCATGGTCCATCATTCATGGTCCACCCTTCATGGTTCATCCTTCTTGGTCCATCCTTCATGGTCCACCCTTCATGGTCCACCCTTCATGGTCCATCCTTCACGGTCAACCCTTCGTGATACACCCTTCATGGTCCATCATTCATGGTTCACACTTCATGGTCCACCCTCCATGGTCCATCCTTCATAGTCCACCCTCCATGGTCCACCCTTCATGGTCCACCCTTCATGGTCCACCCTTCATGGTCCATCCTTCATGGTCCACTCTTCATGGAACACCCTTCATAGTCCACCCTTCATGGTTCACCCTTCATAGTCCACCCTGCATGGTCCACCCTTCATGGTCCATCCTTCATGGTCCACCCTTCATTGTCCACCCTTCATTGTCCACCCTTCATGGTCCACCCGTCATTGTCCACCCTTCATGGTCCATCCTTCATGGTCCATCCTTCATGGTCCACTCTTCATGGTCCACCCTTCGTGGTCCAACCTTCATGGTCATCCCTTCGTGATACACCCTTTATGGTCCACCCTTCATGGTCCACCCTTCATGGTCCACCCTTCATGGTCCACCCTTCATGGTCCACCCTTCATGGTCCACCCTTCATGGTCCACCCTTCACGGTCCATCCTTCAAGGCCCACCCTTCATGATCCACCCTTCATGGTCCACCCTTCATTGTCCATCCTTCATGGTCCACCCTTCATGGCCCACCCTTCATGGTCCATCCTTTATGGTCCACCCTTCATAGTCCACTCTTCATGGTCCACCCTTCATGATTCATCCTTTATGGTCCACCTTTCATGGTCCATCCTTCATGGTCCATCCTTCATGGTCCATCCTTCATGGTCCACCCTTCATGGTCCATCCTTCATGGTCCACCCTTCATGGTCCACCCTTCATGGTCCGCCCTTCATGGTCCACCCTTCATGGTCCACCCTTCATGGTCCACCCGTCATTGTCCACCCTTCATGGTTCACCCTTCATGGTCCACCCGTCATTGTCCACCCTTCATTGTCCACCCTTCATTGTCCACCCATCATTCTCCAACCTTCATGGTCCATCCTTCATGGTAAACCCTTCATGGTCCACCCTTTATTGTCAACCCTTCATGGTCCACTCTTCATGGTCCACCCTTCATGGTCAACCCGTCATTTTCCACCCTTCATGGTCCACCCTTCATGGTCCACCCTTCATGGTCCACCCTTCATGGTCCACCCTTCTTGGTCTACCCGTCATGGTCCACCCGTCATGGTCCACCCTTCATGGTCCACCCTTCATGGTTCACCCTTCATGGTCCACCCTTCATGGTCCACCCGTCATGGTCCACCCTTCATGGTCCACCCTTCATGGTCCACCCTTCATGGTCCACCCTTCATGGTCCACCCTTCATGGTTCACCCTTCATGGTCCACCCTTCATGGTCCACCCTTTATGGTCCACCCTTCATGGTCCACCCTTCATGGTCCACCCGTCATGGTCCATCCTTCATGGTCCACCCTTCATGGACCAGCCTTCATGGTCCACCCTTCATGGTCCACCCTTCATGGTCCACTTTTCATGGTCCACCCTTCATGGCCCATCCTTTATGGTCCACCCTCCATGGTCCACCCTTAATGGTCCACCCTTCATGGTCCACTCTTAATGCTCCACCCTTCATGGTCCATCCTTCATGGTCCACTCTTCATGCTCCACCCTTCATGGTCCATCCTTCATGGTCCATCATTCATGGTCCACCCTTCATGGTCCACCCTTCATGGTTCATCCTTCATGGTCCACCCTTCATGGTCCACCCTTCTTGGTCCATCCTTCATAGTGCACCCTTCATGGTCCACCCTTCATGGTCCATCCTTCATGGTCCACCCTTCATGGTCCACCCTTCATGGTCCACCCTTCATGGTCCATCCTTCAGGGTCAACCCTTCGTGATACACCCTTCATGGTCCATCCTTCATGGTTCACACTTCATGGTCCACCCTCCATGGTCCATCCTTCACAGTCCACCCTCCATGGTCCACCCTTCATGGTCCACCCTTCATGGTACACCCTTCATGGTCCATCCTTCATGGTCCACCCTTCATGGAACACCCTTCATAGTCCACCCTTCATGGTTCACCCTTCATGGTTCACCCTTCATGGTCCACCCTTCATGGTCCACCCTTCATGGCCCACCCTTCATTGTCCACCCTTCATGGTCCATCCTTCATGGTCCATCCTTTATGGTCCAAATTTCATGGTCCACCCTTCATGGTCCATCCTTCATGGTCCACCCTTCATGGTCCATTCTTCATGATCCACCCTTCATGGTCCATCCTTCATGGTCCACTCTTCATGGTCCACCCTTCGTGGTCCAACCTTCATGGTCATCCCTTCGTGATACACCCTTTATGTTCCATCCTTCATGGTCCACCCTTCATGGTCCACCCTTCATGGTCCACCCTTCATGGTCCACCCTTCATGGTCCACCCTTCATGGTCCACCCTTCACGGTCCATCCTTCAAGGCCCACCCTTCATGATCCACCCTTCATGGTCCACCCTTCATGGTCCATCCTTCATGGTCCACCCTTCATGGTCCATCCTTTATGGTCCACCCTTCATGGTCCACCCTTCATGGTCCACCCTTCATTGTCCACCCTTCATGGTGCACCCTTCATCGTCCACCCTTCATGGTCCACCCTTCATGGTCCATCCTTCATGGTCTACCCTTCATGATCCACCCTTCATGGTCCACCCTTCATGGTCCACCCTTCATGGTCCACCCTTCATTGTCCATCCTTCATGGTCCACCCTTCATGGCCCACCCTTCATGGTCCATCCTTCATGGCCCACTCTTCATGGTCCACCCTTCATGGTCCACCCTTCATGGTCCACACTTCATGGTCCACCCTTCATGGTCCACCCTTCATAGTTCCCCCTTCATGGTCCACCTTTCATGGTCCACCCTTCATTGTCCACCCTTCATGGTCCACCCTTCATGGTCCACCCTTCATAGTCCACCCTTCATGGTCCACCTTTCATGGTCCACCCTTCATGGTCCACCCTTCATGGTCCTCCGTTTATGGTCCACCCTTCATAGTCCACCTTTTATGGTCCACCCTTCATGGTCCACCCTTCATGGTCCACCCTTCTTAGTCCACCCTTCATGGTCCACCCTTCATGGTCCATCCTTCATGGTCAACCCTTCATGGTCCACCCTTCATGGTCCACCCTTCATGGTCCACTCTTCATGGTCCACCCTTCATGGTCCACCCTTCATGGTCCACTCTTCATGGTCCACCTTTCATGGTCCACCCTTCATGGTCCACTCTTCATGGTCCACCCTTCATGGTCCACCCTTCATGGTCCACCCTTCATGGTCCACCCTTCATGGTCCACCCTTCATGGTCCACCCTTCATGGTGCAACCTTCATGGACCACCCTTCATGGTCCACCCTTCATGGTCCACCCTTCATGGTCCACCCTTCATGATCTACTCTTCATGGTCCACCCTTCATGGTCCACCCTTCATAGTCCACTCTTCATGGTCCACCCTTCATGGTCCACCCTTCATGGTCCACTCTTCATGGTCCACCCTTCATGGTTCACTCTTCATGGTCCACCCTTCATGGTCCACCCTTCATGGTCCACCCTTCATAGTCCACTCTTCATGGTCCACCCTTCATGGTCCACCCTTCATGGTCCACTCTTCATGGTCCACCCTTCATGGTTCACTCTTCATGGTCCACCCTTCATGGTCCACCCTTCATGGTCCACCCTTCATGGTCCACCCTTCATGGTCCACCATTCATGGTCCACCCTTCATGGTCCACCCTTCATGGTCCACCCTTCATGGTCCACCCTTCATGGTCCACCCTTCATGGTCCACCATTCATGGTCCACCCTTCATGGTCCACCCTTCATGGTCCACCCTTCATGGTCCACCCTTCATGGTCCACCCTTCATGGTCCACCCTTCATGGTCCACTTCTCTAAGTTTTTATTATTTCTTTGAAACTAATCTTTTCTACCTTCCCTCTTATTGTTCTTCCTTATTTCTCCTCTATCTCTCCCTTCATCTCACTCTCTCCCTTCATATCTCTCTCTCCCTTCATCTCTCTCTCTCTCCCTTCATCTTTCTCTCTCCCTTCATCTTTCTCTCTCCCTTCATCTCTCTCTCTCTCTCCCTTCATCTCTCTCTCTCTCCCTTCACCTCTCTCTCTCCCTTTATCTCTCGCTCTTCCTTCATCTCTCTCTCTCCTTTTTCGCCCTATCTATTATTTATCTTTTTATTCTATCTCCATTTTACCTTGTGGAATGATCTATTCTCTCTTTCTGCCTTTGTTATTTAATTGATTGTTTGACTGTTATCACCACCACCACCACCACCACCACCACCACCACCACCACCACCACCACCACCACCACCACCATCACCACCACCACCACCACCACCACCACCACCACCACCACCACCACCACCACCACCACCATCACCACCACCACCACCACCACCACCACCACCACCACCACCACCACCACCACCATCACCACCACCACCTCCACCATCACCACCACCACCACCACCATCACCACCACCAACACCATCACTACCACCACCACCATCACCACCACCACGACCACCACCACCACCACTACCACCACCACCACCACCACCACCACTACCACCACCACCACCACCACCACCACCACCACCACCACCACCACCACCATTACCACCACCACAGCATAAGTTAACTTAGTGTCTGGCTGCTGTAACTTTCAGTGTTGATAATAAGATGTGATGGACTGAGTACTCTCCTCTCTCATTCTGTGTCTGTACTCAGCAAGGTGTGTACTCAACTATATATACTCACCTATATGTTGTTGCAGGGGTTGAGTCCCAGATCCTGGCCCTGTTTGTGAACTTGCCGCTTGCTAGATTCACTCCCTCTTGCCTCGTGGGTCATATCGTACCTGTTCTTATAGCTGTGTGGAGTCTGCCTCCACCACTTCCTCACCGAGATCCTTCCACTTCTCGACCACTCAAATACTGAAGAAATACTTCTTAACATCCATATGGCTCATCTCTCTCTTTAATTTCCAGCTGTATCCCAGAGTTCTCGGTTCTCGCCTTTCAAACAGCATGTCCCTCTTTACCTTAATTCCTCTGAGCATTTTGTATGTTGTTATCATATCTCCCTTAGTTCTTCTGTCCTCCCGCTTCTGTCCTCATAGCTCATGCCTCTTAACTCAGAAGGAAACCTTGTTGTAAACTTGCTGTACTGTCTCCAGTTTCTTAACCTGCTTCCTCAAGTGTGGATTCCATACTGGTGCTGCGTACTCTAAGGTGGGAGTGACATATATAGCATAAAGTGCTCAGAGTGATTCTTTCTTGAGATTCCTAGACACCACTCTCAGATCTACCAGACGAGCATTGGCTGCAGAGGTTATTCGGTTAATGTGATCCTCTGGCGACATTAAGTGATAGGTTCACCCCCCTCCCCTTCCAGGTCTTTCTCTTTGTGTAGGGTCTCCAGCCTCTGTCATCGGAGTCTATACTCTGTGTCAGGTCTTTTTGCCCTTCCCTAATCTTGATTTGCTGGAACTGAATTCAAGCAACCATTTCTTTGACCAACATTGCAATTTGTCAGAGCCATTTATAGCTTTTCCCCCTCCTCAGTTGTTTCTATTCTTCTCATCAGCTTTACTTCATCAGCTAACAGGGATACATCTGATACAATGCAATCCGGAATAACAGTCATATAAATCAGAAACAGAACTGGACCTAATAGTGATCCTTGCGGCACCCCTCTTGTTACTCCTCCCCATTCTGACATCTCTACAAGGACAATCATTCTTTGCCTCCTTACCCTAAGGTACTCTTTAATCCACCGGAGTACGTTGCCTGTTATTTCTGCCTGTACCTCAAGTATTTGCTCCAGTCTCATATGGAGTACAGTATTAAATGACTTCATGCAGTCTAAGAAAATGCGTCTGCCTTTTCTTTCCAGTCCCGCTTCTGTTACTTTGTCATAGAATTCCAACAGGTTTACCATCTCTGAACCCGTATTTATTACTGTTTATGAAACCACATCTCTCCAAGTAACCTATCATCATCCTTCAACTATCTTCTCCAATACCTCACAAGGTGTGCATGTCAGAGAAACTGGCCTGTAGATCTACACTTCCTGACGGTCTCCTTCCTTGAATATGCATGTAGATACTACATTCTCTGTGTTCACTAACATGTAGATCATAGGTGGTGGTCCGGACAGTGCATTCTGCTCCTCGTAGAATCCAGGGTGACACCTCGCCAGGTCTCGCCGCCTTTAATGTATTCACCTCCATAAAAAGTTTTCTTTATTTCTTCTCCAGTTGTGTGTGTGTGTGTGTGTGTGTGTGTGTGTGTGTGTGTGTGTGTGTGATGTCCGTCCAGTAGCTACTGGTGTACTCGCCCAGCTGTGTGTACTCGCAGGGGCTGTACTTGTGGCGGTAAAAGAGACAAGGAACAAGGGGTGGAGTTCTGGACCTGGCCGTCAATTCTTAAACACACACACACACACACCTACACACACACACACACACACACACACACACACACACACACACACACACACACACACACACACACACACACACACACACGCACGCACACACACACACAGCATAGGTTACTGGCCGTCTTCTTGTCATCAGTGCCATGGTTGGGAGACCACTCTCTCCCGTCTTCGCATTGGCCACACTCGTCTTACTCACGGGTATCTCATGGAGAGGCACCCTGTACCTCTCTGTGAGCAGTTAGACTGCCCTCTCTATCAACGAGCACGCAGAATTTACCTCCAACGCCGTCTTCGTTCTACTACTCTCTCTTTACCTTCCCTTCTTGCTGATGGACCCTCCTTTAATCCTGACTCTCTCATTGACTTCTTGACAACGACTGATTTACTCCACAAACTCTGATGATGATACCTTACGCACTCCCCTCAGCCCTTTCTAGCTCAGTCTCTTGCTGCCCTTTACCCTTTCACTATCCACTGCTCCGCTGTTATCCGTAACCTATTACTCATCCACCTCCCTTTTGCCACCTGATGCCCTCGCTTCCTTCCTGCCCTGCAGCGCTGTATAGCCCTTGTGGCTTAGCGCTTCTTTTTGATTATAATAATAATTTGAACATTAATAACTCTCGCACAAGATTCAAGACTCTTCAGTAAAGAATGAGGCACTTGTCCAACATTTTGGAATCTTTATTGAGGTAATGTTTCGCCACGGTGGCTTCATCAGTCCAATACAAAGAAAAACGGTGGCAATAGAGGAGTAGTTTGAGGTAATCAGTCACCCAGCCTGGAATCGATGTATTCAATCCATCAATCTTGAAGAAAATACAGCATATGTTGTATTTTCAACATGTTGGTTTTATCAACTATTTATCACACACAAACTCTTCACCTTTAGGTGGCCCGGTGGCCTGGTGGCTAAAGCTCCCGCTTCACACACGGAGGGCCCGGGTTCGATTCCCGGCGGGTGGAAACATTTCGACACGTTTCCTTACACCTGTTGTCCTGTTCACCTAGCAGCAAATAGGTACCCGGGTGTTAGTCGACTGGTGTGGGTCGCATCCTGGGGGACAAGATTAAGGACCCCAATGGAAATAAGTTAGACAGTCCTCGATGACGCACTGACTTTCTTGGGTTATCCTGGGTGGCTAACCCTCCGGGGTTAAAAATCCGAACGAAATCTTATCTCTCTTATCTTACCGACTTGATGGTAATTGTATTGACACCAGATGCTCAAGAAAACTTAATATTTTTATTTATGATTATATTCATGGGGAGCGCTAAACTCGTAAGGGTCATGTAGCGCCTAAGGAATGGAAGGCAGTTAAGTCTGATCCAGGGAAGGAGACGGTAACTCCAGTACCTTGGATCAAGAACCCTTCACCGGCATCAAGACCCACTTCAGGGGTACTTTTCGTTATATTCAACTTACATTTAGGCTTTTATTTTTGTCTACAGTATATTTTTATATTCATGGGGAAGCGCTAAATCTGGGGAATGGGAATCAGTTGGGTTTGATCCAAGGAAACAGAAGGTAGTGGTATGTATAATGTTTTTCAGAAAACAGGACAAGAATCTGAGTGGTAAGAGGCAGTGTACAAATACCCACGCACGCGCGCATGCACGCACACACACACGCACGCACGCACGCACGCACGCACGCACGCACGCAAGCGCACACACACACACACACACACACACACACACACACACACACACACACACTGTTATCCACACAAACATATCTCCACACACACTGTTATCTCCACACACACACTGTTATCTCCACACACACACTGTTATCTCCACACACACTGGTATCTCCACACACACTGTTATCTCCACACACACACTGGTATCTCCACACACACTGTTATCTCCACACACACAGTTATCTCCACACACACTGGTATCTCCACACACACTGTTATCTCCACACACACTGTTATCTCCACACACACTGGTATCTCCACACACACTGGTATCTCCACACACACTGGTATCTCCACACACACTGGTATCTCCACACACACTGGTATCTCCACACACACTGGTATCTCCACACACACTGGTATCTCCACACACACTGGTATCTCCACACACACTGGTATCTCCACACACACTGGTATCTCCACACACACTGGTATCTCCACACACACTGTTATCTCCACACACACTGTTATCTCCACACACACTGGTATCTCCACACACACTGGTATCTCCACACACACTGGTATCTCCACACACACTGGTATCTCCACACACACTGGTATCTCCACACACACTGGTATCTCCACACACACTGGTATCTCCACACACACTGGTATCTCCACACACACTGGTATCTCCACACACACTGGTATCTCCACACACACTGGTATCTCCACACACACTGGTATCTACACACACACTGGTATCTCCACACACACTGGTATCTACACACACACTGGTATCTACACACACACTGGTATCTCCACACACACTGGTATCTACACACACACTGGTATCTACACACACACTGGTATCTCCACACACACTGGTATATACACACACACTGGTATCTACACACACACTGGTATCTACACACACACTGGTATCTCCACACACACTGGTATCTCCACACACACTGGTATCTACACACACACTGGTATCTCCACACACACTGGTATCTACACACACACTGGTATCTACACACACACTGGTATCTACACACACACTGGTATCTCCACACACACTGGTATCTCCACACACACTGGTATCTACACACACACTGGTATCTCCACACACACTGGTATCTACACACACACTGGTATCTACACACACACTGGTATCTCCACACACACTGGTATCTACACATACACTGGTATCTCCACACACACTGGTATCTCCACACACACTGGTATCTACACACACACTGGTATCTACACACACACTGGTATCTACACACACACTGGTATCTACACACACACTGGTATCTCCACACACACTGGTATCTACACACACACTGGTATCTACACACACACTGGTATCTACACACACACTGGTATCTACACACACACTGGTATCTCCACACACACTGGTATCTACACACACACTGGTATCTACACACACACTGGTATCTCCACACACACTGGTATCTACACACACACTGGTATCTACACACACACTGGTATCTACACACACACTGGTATCTACACACACACTGGTATCTACACACACACTGGTATCTCCACACACACTGGTATCTCCACACACACTGGTATCTCCACACACACACTGGTATCTCCACACACACTGGTATCTCCACACACACACTGGTATCTCCACACACACTGGTATCTACACACACACTGGTATCTACACACACACTGGTATCTACACACACACTGGTATCTACACACACACTGGTATCTCCACACACACTGGTATCTACACACACACTGGTATCTCCACACACACTGGTATCTCCACACACACTGGTATCTCCACACACACTGGTATCTCCACACACACTGGTATCTCCACACACACTGGTATCTCCACACACACTGGTATCTCCACACACACACTGGTATCTCCACACACACTGGTATCTCCACACACACACTGGTATCTCCACACACACTGGTATCTCCACACACACTGGTATCTCCACACACACTGGTATCTCCACACACACACTGGTATCTCCACACACACTGGTATCTCCACACACACACTGGTATCTCCACACACACTGGTATCTCCACACACACTGGTATCTCCACACACACTGGTATCTCCACACACACTGGTATCTCCACACACACTGGTATCTCCACACACACTGGTATCTCCACACACACTGGTATCTCCACACACACTGGTATCTCCACACACACTGGTATCTCCACACACACTGGTATCTACACACACACTGGTATCTCCACACACACTGGTATCTCCACACACACTGGTATCTCCACACACACTGGTATCTCCACACACACTGGTATCTCCACACACACTGGTATCTCCACACACACTGGTATCTCCACACACACTGGTATCTCCACACACACTGGTATCTCCACACACACTGGTATCTCCACACACACTGGTATCTACACACACACTGGTATCTCCACACACACTGGTATCTCCACACACACTGGTATCTCCACACACACTGGTATCTCCACACACACTGGTATCTCCACACACACTGGTATCTCCACACACACTGGTATCTCCACACACACTGGTATCTCCACACACACTGGTATCTCCACACACACTGGTATCTCCACACACACTGGTATCTCCACACACACTGGTATCTCCACACACACTGGTATCTCCACACACACTGGTATCTCCACACACACTGGTATCTCCACACACACTGGTATCTCCACACACACTGGTATCTCCACACACACTGGTATCTCCACACACACTGGTATCTACACACACACTGGTATCTCCACACACACTGGTATCTCCACACACACTGGTATCTCCACACACACTGGTATCTCCACACACACTGGTATCTCCACACACACTGGTATCTCCACACACACTGGTATCTCCACACACACTGGTATCTCCACACACACTGGTATCTCCACACACTCAAGGAGAAAGATCTTGGGGTGAGTATAACACCGAGCATGTCTCCGGAAGCACACATCAATCAGATAACTGCTGCAGCATATGGGCGCCTGGCAAACCTGAGAACAGCATTCCGATACCTTAGTAAGGAATCATTCAAGACACTGTACACCGTGTATGTCAGGCCCATACTGGAGTATGCAGCACCTGTTTGGAACCCGCACTTGATAAAGCACGTCAAGAAACTAGAGAAAGTACAAAGGTTTGCAACAAGGTTAGTTCCAGAGCTAAGGGGAATGTCCTATGAAAAAAGATTAAGGGAAATCGGCCTGACGACACTGGAGGACAGGAGGGTCAGGGGAGACATGATAACGACATATAAAATACTGCGTGGAATAGACAAGGTGGACAAGGACAGGATGTTCCAGGGAGGGGACACAGAAACAAGAGGCCACAATTGGAAGTTGAAGACACAAATGAGTCAGAGAGATAGTAGGAAGTATTTCTTCAGTCATAGAGTTGTAAGGCAGTGGAATAGCCTAGAAAATGACGTAGTGGAGGCAGGAACCATACACAGTTTTAAGACGAGGTTTGATAAAGCTCATGGAGCGGGGAGAGAGAGGGCCTAGTAGCAACCGGTGAAGAGGCGGGGCCAGGAGCTAGGACTCGACCCCTGCAACCACAAATAGGTGAGTACAAATAGGTGAGTACACACACACACACACACACACACACACGCGCGCTTATACAACAGGCCTAGAGTCTAATCGACATGTGCCTAGGACAAAATGGCAACTAACATACACACACACACACACACACACACACACACACACACACACACACACATCATAGCTCTCACAGAAACCAAGCTTACAGGTATGATAACAGATGCCATCTTTCCAACGGGATACCAGATCCTGAGGAGAGACAGAAGGAACAAGGGGGGGGTGGAGGAGTGGCACTGCTGATCAAACACCGATGGAATTTTGATGAGCTGGAGAGAGGAGACAGCGGAGAAGAAAGTGATTACATAGCGGGAATGCTTCACTCTAGAGGTCCCAAGGTGGCAATTGCAGTGAAGTATAACCCACCACAGAACAGCAGGAGGCCAGGGCAAGAGTATGACGAGAGCAATAGAGTAATGGTTGACACACTGGCTGCAGTGGCCAGAAGAGCTCATGCATGCAGGGCAAAGCTCTTGATCATGGGTGACTTTAACCACAAGGAGATCGACTGGGAGAACTTGGAGCCACATGGGGGCCAAGATACATGGAGGGCTAAGATGATGGAGGTGGTACTGGAAAACTTCATGTACCAACACGTAAGGGACACTACAGGAGAGAGAGAGGAGAGGACGAACCAGCAAGACTGGACTTAGTATTCACCTTGAGTAGTGCAGATATTAAGGACATCACATACGAAAGACCCCTTGGGGGCAGCGATCATATGGTTTTGAGCTTGGAATACACAGTAGAGCTACAAGTGGATGGGGAAGCAGGAAGGCCAGGACAAATGAAGCCAAACTACAAGAAAGGGGACTACACCGGAATGAGAAACTTCCTGAAACAGGTTCAGTGGGACAGAGAACTGGCAGGGAAGCCAGTTAATGAGATGATGGAATATGTAGTAACAATGTGCAAGGAGGCTGAGGAGAGATTTGTACCCAAGGGAAACAGTAATAATGAAAAAGCCAGGATGAGCCCATGGTTCACCCAAAGGTGCAAGGAGGCAAAAACCAAGTGGGTTAGGGAATGGAAGAAATATAGAAGGCAAAGGACCCAGGAGAATAAGGAGAGCAGTCGTAGAGCCAGAAACGAATATGCACAGATAAGAAGGGAGGCCCAACGACAATATGAAAACGACATAGCAGCGAAAGCCAAATCTGGCCCGAAACTGTTATACAGCCACATCAGGAGGAAAACAACAGCCAACGACCAGGCAATCAGGCTAAGGAAGGAAGGAGGAGAGACAACAAGAAATGACCGTGAAGTATGTGAGGAACTCAACAAGAGATTCAAAGAAGTGTTCACAGAGGATACAGAAGGGGCTCCAGAAAGACGGAGAGGTGGGGCACACCACCAGGTGCTGGACACAGTACACACAACCGAGGAAGAAGTGAAGAGGCTTCTGAGTGAGCTAGATGCCTCAAAGGTAATGGGGCCAGATAACATCTCTCCATGGGTCCTGAGAGAGGGAGCAGAGGCACTATGTGTACCCCTAACAACAATATTCAATACATCTATCGAAACCGGGAGATTGCCTGAGGCATGGAAGACAGCAAATGTAGTCCCAATCTTTAAAAAAAGGAGACAGACATGAAGCACTAAACTACAGACCAGTGTCACTGACATGTATAGTATTAAAGTCATGGAGAAGATTATCAGGAGAAGAGTGGTGGAACACCTAGAAAGGAATGATCTCATCAACAGCAGCCAACATGGTTTCAGGGATGGGAAATCCTGTGTCACAAACCTACTGGAGTTCTATGACATGGTGACAGCAGTAAGACAAGAGAGAGAGGGGTGGATGAATTGCATTTTCTTGGACTGCAAGAAGGCGTTTGATACAGTTCCACACAAAAGATTAGTGCAAAAACTGGAGGACCAAGCAGGGATAACAGGGGAAGGCACTACAATGGATCAGGGAATACTTGTCAGGAAGACAGCAGCGAGTAATGGTACGTGGCGAGGTGTCAGAGTGGGCACCTGTGACCAGCGGGGTCCCACAGGGGTCACACCTAGGACCAGTGGTGTTTCTGGTATTTGTGAACGACATGACGGAAGGAATAGACTCCGAGGTGTCCCTGTTTGCAGATGACGTGAAGTTGATGAGAAGAATTCATTCGATCGAAGACCAGGCAGAACTACAAAGGGATCTGGACAGGCTGCAGACCTGGTCCAGCAATTGGCTCCTGGAGTTCAATCCCACCAAGTGCAAAGTCATGAAGATTGGGGAAGAGCAAAGAAGACCGCAGACGGAGTACAGTCTAGGGGGCCAGAGACTACAAACCTCACTCAAGGAAAAAGATCTTGAGGTGAGTATAACACCAGGCACATCTCCTGAAGCGCACATCAACCAAATAACGGCTGCAGCATATGGGCGCCTGGCAAACCTCAGAACAGCATTCCGACATCTTAATAAGGAATCGTTCAGGACCCTGTACACCGTGTACGTTAGGCCCATATTGGAGTATGCGGCACCAGTTTGGAACCTACACCTAGCCAAGCATGTAAAGAAACTAGAGAAAGTGCAAAGGTTTGCAACAAGACTAGTCCCAGAGCTAAGAGGTATGTCCTACGAGGAGAGGTTAAGGGAAATCAACCTGACGACACTGGAGGACAGGAGAGATAGGGGGGACATGATAACGACTTACAAAATACTGAGAGGAATTGACAAGGTGGACAAAGACAGGATGTTCCAGAGATGGGACACAGCAACAAGGGGACACAGTTGGAAGTTGAAGACACAGATGAATCACAGGGATGTTAGGAAGTATTTCTTCAGCCACAGAGTAGTCAGTAAGTGGAATAGTTTGGGAAGCGATGTAGTGGAGGCAGGATCCAGACATAGCTTTAAGCAGAGGTATGATAAAGCTCATGGTTCAGGGAGAGTGACCTAGTAGCGACCAGTGAAGAGGCGGGGCCAGGAGCTTGGACTCGACCCCTGCAACCTCAACTAGGTGAGTACAACTAGGTGAGTACACGCACGCACACACACACGCACGCACACATACACACACACACACACACACACACACACACACACACACACACACACACACACACACACACACACACACACACACACACACACACACACACATAAAGCTCACGGCTCAGGGAGAGTGACCTAGTAGCGATCAGTGAAGAGGCGGGGCCAGGAGCTCGGACTCGACCCCCGCAACCTCAACTAGGTGAGTACACACACACACACACACACACACACACACACACAGAACACAGGAGGAAAGGATGATACTGAGAGAGTGCAAAAACGAAAGGAGGAATGGAAGGAAATGAAAAAGGAGAGCAGAATAACCCAGGAACAGGTGGAAGGACAAGCACACACCCCAGAAACACGTGCAGAAGGACTCCAGCCACGACACCCCAAGGCAACTGAACAATCCAAACCAACCATCACACACCGATCCCTCTGTTCCCACCCCCAGCACCACGAACCCTACCCCAACAGCAACCCCCTATGGGAGCTCTTCCTCCACCTCCACTGCAACCCCCCACAGGCCCCCACCAGGGTTCCTGCTCTCCCAACCCCAGTATTCCCCCAGGACCACAGTTACAGTATTAGAACAGAAGTTGAAGGTTTGGTACACAAATGCGGATGGATTAACGAATAAGTATGAGGAATGGCAAGAAAGAATCAATAAGAAGTCCCCAGACATCATGGCAGTTACAGAAACAAAACTCACGGAGACAATAACAGATGCAGTCTTCCCACCAGGATACCAGATCATGAGGAAAGATAGAAGGGGCAGAGGGGGAGGAGGGGTTGCTCTGCTCGTAAAAAACCGATGGAAATTCGAGAAAATGGGAGGCATAGACGAAACAGGAGAAAGGTGTCTTCACAAAATACAACTTCAACAACAAGAACATCAACTGGGACCAGGTAAACCATGTCCTAAACGAAACATGTTGGGAAGATGTCTTAAATGACATGGATCCAAACCAATGCCTTGAAAGGATCAACTTCCTGGTAGCCGAAGCATGTTCTAGGCATATTCCCCTAAGAAAGAAGAAGAGCAGGAGTAAACTGGAGAGAAAAAGACGCTCCCTCTACAGAAGACGACGAAGAGTCACTGAGCTCCTCAGGAGTGCTAGAATATCTGATACACGAAAGGAGGCGCTGACCAGGGAAGTGGAAACTATCGAACTTAAGCTAAATGACTCTTACAGGAACCAGGAGAGGCAGGAGGAGCTTAAAGCTATTAGTGAAATTGAAAGAAATTCAAAATATTTCTTTTCATATGCCAAAAACAAGGCAAATACCACATCTAGTATCGGGCCCTTACTCAGATAGGATGGGACTTACACAGATGACAACAAGGAAATGAGTGAAATATTGAAATCCCAGTACGACTCTGTGTTTAGTGAACCACTAATCGGTCTGAGGATCGACGACCCAAATGATTTCTTCATAAATGAGCCTCAAAGCTCCATAAATGTATGCCAGATTTCCGACATTACCCTAACTCCGATAGATTTCGAAAAAGCCATTGACAACATGCCTATGCACTCAGCCCCGGGTCCAGACTCGTGGAACTCTGTTTTCATTAAGAACTGCAAGAAACCCCTCTCGCGTGCCCTAAGTACACTATGGAGAAGGAGCTTGGACATGGGTGAAATTCCACAGTCACTTAAAACAACGGATATAGCCCCACTCCATAAAGGTGGCAGCAAAGCATTAGCTAAGAACTATAGACCAATAGCTCTGACGTCCCACATCATAAAAATCTTTGAAAGAGTGCTAAGAAGCAGGATTGCAAATCACCTGGATTCCCAAAATCTGCACAATCCAGGGCAACGTGGGTTCAGGGCAGGTCGCTCCTGCCTCTCACAACTACTGGATTACTATGACATGGCCTTGGATGCACTGGAAGAAAATCAGAATGCTGATGTAATATACACAGACTTTGCAAAAGCATTTGACAAATGCGATCATGGCGTAATAACTCATAAAATACGTGCTAAAGGAATAACTGGGAAAGTGGGGAGATGGATCTTCAACTTCCTAACAAATCGAACACAAAGAGTAGTGGTCAACAGAGTTAAATCGGAGGCTGCCATAGTGAAGAGCTCTGTTCCACAAGGCACAGTACTCGCCCCCATCTTATTCCTTATCCTCATATCAGACATAAACAGAGATATACACCACAGCACCGTATCATCCTTTGCGGATGATACTAGGATCTGCATGAGGCTGTCATCTGCTGAGGACGCGGTTAACCTCCAAGAAGATATAAACAAAGTTTTCCAGTGGGCAACGGTAAACAATATGATGTTCAATGAGGACAAATTCCAACTACTCCGTTATGGAAAACTGGAGGAGATAATAACTAGAACAGAGTATACTACTGACTCCGGCCATACAATAGAGCGGAAAAATAATGTAAGGGACCTGGGAGTAGTAATGTCTGAGGATCTCACTTTCAAGGATCACAACAGTGCCACGATCGCACGTGCAAAGAAAATGATAGGATGGATAATGAGAACTTTCAAAACGAGAGATGCCAAGCCCATGATGATCCTTTTCAAATCACTTGTTCTCTCTAGGCTGGAATACTGCTGTACATTAACATCTCCATTCAAAGCAGGTGAAATCGCAGATCTAGAGAGTGTACAGAGATCCTTTACTGCATGTATAAGTTCTGTCAAGCACCTTAACTACTGGGAACGCTTGGAAGCACTTGACTTGTACTCGTTGGAACGCAGGAGGGAGAGATATATCATAATCTACACTTGGAAAATCTTGGAAGGAATGGTCCCAAATTTGCACACATAAATCACTCCCTACGAAAGTAAAAGACTGGGCAGGCGATGCAAAATGCCCCAATAAAAAGTAGGGGCGCCATTGGTACACTAAGGGAAAACACCATAAGTGTCTGGGGCCCAAAACTGTTCAACAGCCTCCCATCAAGCATTAGGGGAATTGCCAATAAACCCCTGGCTGCCTTCAAGAGAGAGTTGGACAGATACCTAAAGTCAGTGTCGGATCAGCCGGGCTGTGGCTCGTACGTTGGACTGCGTGCGGCCAGCAGTAACAGCCTAGTTGATCAGGCTCTGATCCATCGGGAGGCCTGGTCATGGACCGGGCCGCGGGGGCGTTGATCCCTGGAATAACCTCCAGGTAACCTCCAGGTAGTAGGTACACTTCAGTCTGGGGAGCACAAGGTGGTCATTGCAGTGATGTATAATCCACCACAGAACTGCAGGAGGCCAAGAAAGGAATATGAAGAGAGCAACAGAGCAATGGTGGACACACTTGCTGAGGTGGCAAGAGGAGCTCACTCCAGCAGAGCAAAGTTGCTGGTTATGGGGGATTTCAACCACAGTGAGATTGACTGGGAAAACCTGGAGCCACATGGGGGTCCCGAAACATGGAGAGCCAAGATGTTGGATGTGGTGCTGGGAAACCTCATGCACCAACATGTTAAGAACACTACCAGAATGAGAGGGGAGGATGAACCAGCAAGATTGGACCTTGTGTTTACCCTGGGTAGTTCAGACATTGAGGACATCACATATGAGAGTCCCCTAGGAGCTAGTGACCACGTGGTTCTGTGCTTTGATTACATAGGATGAACCAGCAAGATTGGACCTTGTGTTCACCCTGGGTAGTTCAGACATTGAGGACATCACATATGAGAGTCCCCTAGGAGCTAGTGACCACGTGGTTCTGTGCTTTGAATACATAGTAGAGTTGCAAGTGGAGAGAGTAACAGGAGTTGAATGGGAAAAGTCTGACTATAAAAGAGGGGACTACATAGGGTTGAGGAACTTCCTGCAGGAGGTTCCGTGGGACAGAGAACTGACAGGAAAGCCAGTAAATGAAATGATGGAATAGGTAACAACAAAATGCAAGGAGGCAGTGGAAAGGTTTATTCCCAAGGGCAACAGAAACACTGGGAAGACCAGAACGAGCCCCTGGTTTACCCGACGGTGTAAGGAGGCAAAAACAAAGTGTAATAGAGAATGGAAAAAAGTACAGAAGGCAGAGAACACACGAAAATAGGGAGATCAGTCGCAGAGCCAGGAACGAGTATGCACAGGTAAGGAGGGAGGCCCAGCGACAGTATGAAAATAACATAGCGTCGAACATCAAGACTGACCCGAAACTATTGTATAGCCACATCAGGAGGAAGACAACAGTCAAAGACCAGGTGATCAGACTGAGGACAGAAGGTGGAGAACTCACAAGAAATGATCAGGAGGCATGTGAGGAGCTAAACAGGAGATTTAAGGAAGTTTTTACAGTAGAGACAGGAAGGGCTCTATGAAAAGCAATATAGACAGGGCTTAATACACAAAGATATTCTTAAACAATATTCAACAGTTCTCACGAAATTAATAAAGAAAGTCAAACAACTGTACTACTCCAGCAGATTCACTGGCACAAGAGGAGATATAAAAAGACCTGAAAAACACTTTCCCAGATTCTGGGGACCCACAAACTGAAAAAAAAAAAACAAGAATATTGTTCTAACCAAACCTCATGACACACCACTGCATCCCACTGATACAGCTAACAAGATAAACGACTTCTTCTCAAACATAGGATCTAATCTCGCCAGTAAAATCCCATGTACCAATGTACCAATGCCTGTGCCGGGGACTACCTAGATGGGAATTTCCCAACTGAATTTCCCTAACTGAGCCCACGGAAGTCACCGTGATCATAAAGTCACTTAAAAATAACTCGGGGAATCTGTCTCACGTCCCACCATTATTGTACAAGCGAGCGGCCCATGTCCTTTCGCATGCTATTACATTACTTTTTAACAAGTCACTAGAAACTAGCACTTTCCTGACACTACTCAAGACAGCAAGGGTTACACCAATACATAAAGGTGGTGACCCTACAGATGTAAACAACTATAGGCCAATATCAAACTAACCATTGCTATCCAAAATCTTCGAGAAACTCGTGCACAGGAGACTATATTCATTTATAACATCACAAAACATACTCAACCCCTGCCAATTTGGATTCAGGAAAAATAAAAGCACTAATGATGCAATTATAAAAATGCTAGACCTGCTTTACACAGCATTGGAAAATAAGGAATATCCGCTAGGAATTTTTATTGACCTAAGAAAAGCGTTTGACTCAGTAGACCACGGCATCCTACTCTACAAACTTGACCACTATGGTATAAGAGGCCATGCGCTTGCATATTTTAAATCCTACCTTTCTAATAGATATCAGTATGTCACCATTAAAGACACAGCCTCTACAATACGGCCACTTGATACTGGAGTTCCGCAGGGAAGTGTCCTTGGACCCCTGCTCTTCCTCATTTACATCAATGATCTTCCAAACGTATCCCAACACCTGAAACCCATTCTCTTTGTTGACGACACAACTTATGTCATCTCCCACCCTAATCTTGCCACCCTCAACACCATTGTTAACGAGGAGCTGCTCAAAATATCGACTTGGATGACAGCCTATAAACTTACACTTAACACTGGCAAAACCTACTATATTATGTTTGGTAGCAGAGCAGGTGTTGCGCAACTTAACATTAAGATCGACAACACTCTAATTACCAGACATAATGAGGGCAAATTCCTTGGCCTATACCTCGACAACAACCTAAATTTCAGCACCCATATCCAACACATAACAAAAAAAGTATCCAAAACGGTGGGGATCCTCTCCAAGATACGATACTACGTACCGCAAACTGCCCTTCTCACACTATACCACTCACTTATGTATCCATACCTCACCTATGCTATCTGTGCTTGGGGTTCAACTGCAGCAACACACCTAAAGCCAATAATAACCCAACAAAAAGCCGCAGTAAGAATAATCACTAAATCCCATCCCTGGCAACACCCCCCCCCACTCTTCATAGATCTAAACTTACTCCCTGTTCAGAACATCCACACTTACTACTGTGCAATCTATATCTACAGGACCTTAAATTCCAAGATTAAGCTTGACCTAAAACGCTTTCTTGATAGTTGTGACAGGATCCACAGGCATAACACCAGACAAAAATCTCTATGACATTCCCCGTGTTCGACTAAACCTTTACAAAAATTCAATGTATTTCAAAGGACCTAAAATCTTGAACACCCTACCTGAAAACTCTAGAACTGCAGACACATTCATCACTTTCAAAACTACAGTTAGAAAACATCTTATCTCCCTGATACACCCCGACAACTAAGTATATGATAACCACCTGGTGGGTCACAATTACACTCACTCACCCACTGACTATAAACCCAGAAATACTAATCTTAATCTTAAAATAATAAATCCTAACTAGTCATAAGTTTGCCTATGATAATCCAATATAGACACTTTGTATCGTGCCAAAACAAAAGCATTCACATTGATAAACTCACAAATTAGGATGTAGTCACTTAGCCTTAATACCTTAATCTGTAAGGATTTAATGTTAAGAATTAATCTAAGTCTGCCCGAAATGCCTAGCCATGCTAGGTGTCCTAGTGGCCCCCTCTGTAATTAGTATTTTATAACATGTAAACCACACAATACCCAAAACCTGTAAACCCCACATTGTAACCCTTATAGAGAATAAATTTGAACTGAATTGAATTGAATCTGCCACATTGCTCCCCTATCCGCTATCATATGCCTTTTCTAAATCCATAAATGCAATAAAAACTTCCTTACCTTTATCTAAATACTATTCACATATATGCTTCAATGTAAACACTTGATCTACACATCCCCTACCCACTCTGAAACCTCCTTGCTCATCCACAATTCTACATTCTGTCTTACCTCTAATTCTTTCAATTATAACCCTACGGTACACTTTTCCTGGTATACTCAGTAAACTTATTCATTCATCTTATTCCTCTCTCTCTCTCTCTCTCTCTCTCTCTCTCTCTCTCTCTCTCTCTCTCTCTCTCTCTCTCTCTCTCTCTCTCTCTCTCTCTCTCTCTCTCTCTCTCTCTCTCTCTCTCTCTCTCTCTCTCTCTCTCTCTCTCTCTCTCTCTCTCCCTCTCTCTCTCTCTCTCTCTCTCTCTCTCTCTCTCTCTCCTCTCTCTCTCTCTCTCTCTCTCTCTCTCTCTCTCTCTCTCTCTCTCTCTCTCTCTCTCTCTCTCTCTCTCTCTCTATATATATATATATATATATATATATATATATATATATATATATATATATATATATATATATATATATATATATGTATATATATATATATATATATATATATATATATATATATATATATATATATATATATATATATATATATATATATATATATATATATATATATATATATATATATCACAGTGTCGGGCGACAGGAAGTAGCTGCTGATCACAGGGAGGAGAACAAGATCATCAAATACAGGGACATAAGCCAACAGTATCAATTTATCCCAGCGGGATCAGTCTTTTTGGAATCATGGGGAAAAAATGCCACAAGGTTCCTTAAAGAATTGGGTTCCAGACTCATCGATACCACCAGGGACCCAAGGACAGCCACTTTCATGTTCCAGCGCCTCAGCGTGGCCATCCAGAGGGGAAATGCTTGCTGCATATATGGCTCACATCTGGAGGAAATTCATGATCTTTAATACATTGTACCATTGTATTCATGTTTGTGTTTTCTATAAATGTATTCTGTTTATTAATAAATGTTCACATAGAATATAAAATATAGGGGGTGGTAGGAGAAGAAAATATTCAAACAGCTCCGGGAAGAACCTTGAGTTTTCCCTGTGGTACGTTTATTGTCCTTATATATATATATATATATATATATATATATATATATATATATATATATATATATATATATATATATATATATATATATATATATATATATATATATATATATATATATATATATATATATATATAAAATATATATATATATATATATATATATATATATATATATATATATATATATATATATATATATATATATATATATACAATATATATATATATGTAGTGTAAAGCACCCTTCTGGCAAGACAGTGATGGAGTGAATGATGGTGAAAGTTTTTCTTTTTCGGGCCACCCTGCCTTGGTGGGAATCGGCCAGTGTGATAATAAAAAAAAAAAAAAAAAAAAAAAAAAAAAAAAAAAAAAAAAAAAAAAATATATATATATAAAAGAACAGACCAAAAAATAGAGAGGACAGAGATAAATTTGGATTACATTATAATAAGATCAAATAATACCATCTCTCAAGTGCTATGTGGGGGGGGAGAGGGAGGTAAGAAATGGAGGTAGGTCGAATAGTTTGGGAAGGGGGTGGGTACGAATTTAGGAGGGGACGGGTACGAGGGAAGGAGTTGGTTGGGTACGAGGGAGGGAGGTTGGGAGAGAGATGGGTCCGATGTAGGTAGGGAGTGGGTACGAACGAGGGTAGGGGTGGGTACCACGTTAGGTGGGGATCGGTACTAGGGAGTGAAGGGTGGGTTCGAGGGAGGGAGGGAGGGAGTGGGCGGGTACGAAGGAGGAGGGACAGAGGGGGTGGGTACGAGGGTTTGACGGAGGGAGTGGGTGGGTACTAGGGGAAGGGAGTGGGTGGGCACCATTAGAGGTACCGGTAGTAGCTTCCGTGTGCCAATCACAGTTTCAGTGGTACAGTGGGTGTGGAATGTGGCGAGGTGGTGGTGGTGGCCAGTGTGTCAGTGAGATCCTCTCTAGCTCAACCCTCCACATCCTGAAGGATGCCACATCCCTACCCCCATCCTCCTGCCACACCAGGAAGCCACACCCTCCCCGCCAACACCCTCCAGCCACACAACTGTCTCCTAACACACCCACACCAGGTCTGTCCTAGTAGTGAAAATTTCTGATACACTGGACGACATTCATCATCCTTCTCTGCAAGTTTTCCGGATATGGATACCAACATAATCTAAATAAGGTCTTACCAAAGATATTTAAAATTTATGTATAACTTACTGATTTCTAATGTTTATACTTCTTGATATGAAGCCTAGAGTTAAATGAACTTTACTGAGAACACTCATGCACTGCTGTCTTGGCTTTAGATTACTTCTAACCAGAACTCCTAAATCTTCATCGAATTCAGAGTGATTAAAATGTTCATTATTTAGTTTATCTAAGTCATGTTTGTTATCATTTCCAGCTACATTAAACTGTAGCTGCTACTTCTCTGAGGATGGCATCAACTTATCCAGACCTTCCTGTAGCGGGCTGGAGTCCTCCTGGGATTAACATGACTGTCTAGGTGTCATCAGCAAACTTTGAATAAATTGTTTTGAAAACAGACAAGATTATAAATAAAACACTTGTGCAACACTTGAGAATCTTTATTCTGGAAACGTTTCGCCAGCCAGTGGCTTCAGTCCAATGCAGAGAAGCGGTAGATGAGGAGTTTAAGGTAATCAATCCTTCTAGCTGGAGTTGATGTGCTCGGTCCATCAATCTTGGTTGAAGTGCACTTTACTAAGTGTTGCACAAGTGTTTTACTACCATCAGTAAACCTGCTTGTGTCCCTATTTTCCCTCTCATCTATGTCGCTTATTTATATTGCAAACAACAAGGGAAACGCCGCCTGTAAAGCGTCCCCACTCTGATTTCTCCCCATTATGCAAACTGATGAATATCAGTCAACCACGCTTGCTTCGATCCAGGAAAAACAATTCCTTGCTAGTCCGTGTCTATCTACTGTGCTCAACAGTCTCCTGTGTGGCGTTCTATCAAAGGCCTTACCCAAGTCTACATACATACTACAGTATTCATCATGACCATCTACCACCTCAAATAACATAGTAAATTCGTAGGACCAATAAGCCCCTTAGTAAAACCGTGAAATTCGCTGATCAGTTTATGTCTTTCAATGTGGCCTCGAATTGCCTCGGCAATTACTGAGTCCATCAATTTTCCCACAATGGAGATTAGGTTAATTGGTCTATAATTCGAGGCTATAGAGTAAACGCCAGTGAAGGGTTACTTCATCTTGCCACACCCACTGACGTCTGTCTTCATCTTATTCACCTTCTTGTGGACGTAAGTCTTTTTTGCCTTTTAAGGTAAATTTTAGTCCCTAACCTTCGGTGTAATGGACTCCCCTTTATACACTGTTCTTACTAACCTTTGTAAGGAATACTTCGAACTGTTCTTCTTACACCTCTGGCTTCACTATGTAAATTATATCTTTTTTTTTTTTGCCATATGACTAGTTTCTTTCAAACATTTCTAGATGTCCTTAACATCTCCCTTGTTCTATCAAATTCAAAGATGAATGAGCATCTCACTCCGCTTCCTTTCTGTGATGCGTCTGTCCATCGCTCGGCGACAGGCTTTTCTTTTTCCGTTTATCGCAGGCTAATGCACAGTGGTATGTATACCTGGAGGGTGTTCAGGAAATCAACGTCTCCGCGGCCCGGTCCATGATCAAGCCTCGCTACTTTCCTAACCATGTGTTTAGGGCTCACTGGTGTGTTCAGTGTTCAGGGCTCACAGCTCTACGTGATCGGTGGAGGATCTTCCGAGTGATGCTTCTCTCGCCTGGGCTTAATTATGGGCTTAATTGCTTAATGGGTTTTATACTTAATGGATTGTTTATAATTAGTGATCATATCTGTACGTAAGAGAGGCTTGCTGGCGGATATTATTCTCTCTCCGTCTCTGTCTCTCTCTCCGTCTTTGTCTCTCTATGTACCCTGCTAATTTCAAGGTAAGATGTAACCTAATCATGAGCCAGAAACTGTTCGTGTGTGTAATCTAATAGTTCTGTAGTAAAAACAAATATTGTGCCTGTATGATCGTCCTCCTGAGGTGTGGGAAGTAGTCTCTGCGTCTGTTGTTTGCAATCGGAATGGAAATATACTGTGAATGACATATCAATAATAGCGCAACATTTTTCTTGAGGCAAGCAGTGCAGTGCTGTAAATTCAGTGGGTTCTCAAGATCAAGCCGCGCGAGAATGCTACGTCTGATTTTTTCTTGTCATGATGAGCGAAAAAAATGTATGAGATCTTTCTTGTTGGTGGTTTACTCTGCACTTTGTCAAGTATTGTAGCGTTGATGAGATAGACATGGTGTATTACAGTGTAAAAACCTAGTGACTAGGAGTACAAATGAATTAGATTAAGAAAGAATGAATTCTAAAGAATGACAGGGCGGTATACTACTGCTGCCTTCCAGGGTGGTATACTACTGCTGCCTTCCAGGGTGGTATACTACTGCTGCCTTCCAGGGTGGTATACTACTGCTGCCTTCCAGGGCGGTATACTACTGCTGCCTTCCAGGGTGGTATACTACTGCTGCCTTCCAGGGTGGTATACTACTGCTGCCTTCCAGGGTGGTATACTACTGCTGCCTTCCAGGGCGGTATACTACTGCTGCCTTCCAGGGTGGTATACTACTGCTGCCTTCCAGGGTGGTATACTACTGCTGCCTTCCAGGGTGGTATACTACTGCTGCCTTCCAGGGTGGTATACTACTGCTGCCTTCAAGGGTGGTATACTACTGCTGCCTTCCAGGGTGGTATACTACTGCTGCCTTCAAGGGTGGTATACTACTGCTGCCTTCCAGGGTGGTATACTACTGCTGCCTTCCAGGGTGGTATACTACTGCTGCCTTCCAGGGTGGTATACTACTGCTGCCTTCAAGGGTGGTATACTACTGCTGCCTTCCAGGGTGGTATACTACTGCTGCCTTCAAGGGTGGTATACTACTGCTGCCTTCCAGGGTGGTATACTACTGCTGCCTTCAAGGGTGGTATACTACTGCTGCCTTCCAGGGTGGTATACTACTGCTGCCTTCCAGGGTGGTATACTACTGCTGCCTTCCAGGGCGGTATACTACTGCTGCCTTCCAGGGTGGTATACTACTGCTGCCTTCCAGGGTGGTATACTACTGCTGCCTTCCAGGGTGGTATACTACTGCTGCCTTCCAGGGTGGTATACTACTGCTGCCTTCAAGGGTGGTATACTACTGCTGCCTTCCAGGGTGGTATACTACTGCTGCCTTCAAGGGTGGTATACTACTGCTGCCTTCCAGGGTGGTATACTACTGCTGCCTTCAAGGGTGGTATACTACTGCTGCCTTCCAGGGTGGTATACTACTGCTGCCTTCAAGGGTGGTATACTTCTGCTGCCTTCCAGGGCGGTAGAGACACTCATAAGAGAAGGTGACATTGGGGAGGATGGATGTGAAGTGTGTGGTGGCAATCCCAGTAATGTAGGCGATACCTCCTTCCTGCTACCTCCACTCCTTCCTTAGCTCCCTCCTTCCATCCTCCCTCCATCCCTCCATCCTCCCTCTCCCCCTCCCTTCCGCGGTCGATCACACACCAGTACCACTACACCACCACCCCCCAGTAAGTAATATTTTCCCGTAAGTAAGGGAAGAAGTTGGTGGAACACGCCAGCCACACCATGGTAGAGAAACACCAGCCACACCATGGTAGAGAAACACCAGCCACACCATGGTAGAGTAACACCAGCCACACCATGGTAGAGAAACACCAGCCACACCATGGTAGAGTAACACCAGCCACACCATGGTAGAGAAACACCAGCCACACCATGGTAGAGTAACACCAGCCACACCATGGTAGAGTAACACCAGCAACACCATGGTAGAGTAACACCAGCCACACCATGGTAGAGTAACACCAGCCACACCATGGTAGAGTAACACCAGCCACACCATGGTAGAGTAACACCAGCCACACCATGGTAGAGAAACACCAGCCACACCATGGTAGAGTAACACCAGCCACACCATGGGAGAGTAACACCAGCCACACCATGGAAGAGTAACACCAGCCACACCATGGTAGAGAAACACCAGCCACACCATGGTAGAGTAACACCAGCCACACCATGGTAGAGAAACACCAGCCACACCATGGTAGAGTATCACCAGCCACACCATGGTAGAGTAACACCAGCCACACCATGGTAGAGTAACACCAGCCACACCATGGTAGAGAAACACCAGCCACACCATGGTAGAGTAACACCAGCCACACCATGGTAGAGTAATACCAGCCACACCATGGTAGAGTAACACCAGCCACACCATGGTAGAGAAACACCAGCCACACCATGGTAGAGTAACACCAGCCACACCATGGTAGAGAAACACCAGCCACACCATGGTAGAGTAACACCAGCCACACCATGGTAGAGTAACACCAGCCACACCATGGTAGAGTAACACCAGCCACACCATGGTAAAGTAACACCAGCCACACCATGGTAGAGTAACACCAGCCACACCATGGGAGAGTAACACCAGCCACACAATGGTAGAGTAACACCAGCCACACCATGGTAGAGTAACACCAGCCACACAATGGTAGAGCAACACCAGCCACACCATGGTAGAGTAACACCAGCCACACCATGGTAGAGTAACACCAGCCACACCATGGGAGAGTAACACCAGCCACACAATGGTAGAGTAACATCAGCCACACCATGGTAGAGTAACACCAGCCACACCATGGTAGAGCAACACCAGCCACACCATGGTAGAGCAACACCAGCCACACCATGGTAAAGTAACACCAGCCACACCATTGTAGAGTAACACCAACCACACCATGGGAGAGCAACACCAGCCACACCATGGTAGAGCAACACCAGCCACACCATGGTAGAGTAACACCAGCCACACCATGGTAGAGTAACACCAGTCACACCATGGTAGAGCAACACCAGCCACACCATGGTAGAGTAATACCAACCACACCATGGGAGAGTAACACCAGCCACACCATGGTAGAGTAACACCAGCCACACCATGGTAGAGTAACACCAGCTACACCATGGTAGAGTAACACCAGCCACACCATGGTAGAGTAACACCAGCCACACCATGGTAGATAAACACCAGCCACACCATGGTAGAGTAACACCAGCCACACCATGATAAAGTAACACCAGCTACACCATGGTAAGGTAACACCAGCTACACCATGGTAGAGCAACACCAGCCACACCATGGTAGACTAACACCAGCCACACCATGATAGAGTAACACCAGCCACACCATGGTAGAGTAACACCAGCCACACCATGGTAGAGCAACACCAGCCACACCATAGCAGAGTAACACCACCTACACCCACCTCTTGATATAGCAACACCACCTACACCCACTTCCTGGTATAGCAACACCACCTACACCCACTTCCTGGTATAGCAACACCACCTACACCCATTTCCTAGTTTAGCAACACCACCTACACCCACTTCCTGGTATAGCAACACCACCTACACCCACTACCTGGTATAGCAACACCACCTACACCCACTACCTGGTATAGCAACACCACCTACACCCACTTCCTGGTATAGCAACACCACCTACACCCACTTCCTGGTATAGCAACACCACCTACACCCACTTCCTGGTATAGCAACACCACCTACACCCACTTCCTGGTATAGCAACACCACCTACACCCACTACCTGGTATAGCAACACCACCTACACCCACTTCCTGGTATAGCAACACCACCTACACCCACTACCTGGTATAGCAACACCACCTACACCCACTACATGGTATAGCAACACCACCTACACCCACTACCTGGTATAGCAACACCACCTACACCCACTACCTGGTATAGCAACACCACCTACATCCACTTCCTTGTATAGCAACACCACCTACACCCACTACCTGGTATAGCAACACCACCTACACCCACTACCTGGTATAGCAACACCACCTACACCCACTTCCTGGTATAGCAACACCACCTACACCCACTACCTGGTATAGCAACACCACCTACACCCACTTCCTGGTATAGCAACACCACCTACACCCACTTCCTGGTATAGCAACACCACCTACACCCACTACCTGTATAGCAACACCACCTACGCCCACTTCCTGGTATAGCAACACCACCTACACCCACTTCCTGGTATAGCAACACCACCTACACCCACTACCTGGTATAGCAACACCTGGGCCGCCTGTTGCTGGCCTCTGGGACGCAAGATTTACTGGTCACTACCTGAGTTACAAATGTTTTGTGGCTGCCTGCGCCACATCTGCCACACACCTGTCACACACCTGTTTTTACAGCAATACTAAACCAGTTTATAGCACTGCTTCCTACACTCAGACCACACCTGCTGCTCCCTGTACTCAGACCACACCCGCTGCCCCCTGTACTCAGACCACACCCGCTGCTCCATGTACTCGGATCACACCTGCTGCCCCCTGTACTCAGACCACACCCGCTGCTCCATGTACTCGGATCACACCTGCTGCCCCCTGTACTCAGACCACACCCGCTGCTCCATGTACTCAGACCACACCTGCTGCTCCCTACAATGAGACCACACCTGCTGCTCCCCGTACTCCGACTACCCGCTGCTCCTTGTACTCAGACCACACCCGGTGTCCCCTGTACTCAGACCACACCTGCTACTCCCTGCACTCGGCCACATCCACAAAATCAGTGTAAACCTTTATCTAAATAAGATACTACCGCATATAAGGTTTGAAGCCAGTCTGAAGAGACATTCTCCAATTACTGCTGTTTAAAACAGACAAAATTAACGCCTAAACAAATCTAATACAAACTTTTCTTAGCGAAAAAACACACCACCACTAAAAAAGTTTGAAGCCGACCAGAAGAGTCATTCTCTGACCATTGCCCGTAACCCAACAATTGCAAGTTTATTAATTATGGAAAAAATAGACACAAATGCAGCATAATGCGCTCCTTTATTGACTACGTTTCGCCCACACAGTGGGATTTATCAAGTCAGTTTAAACCTATACGGTCTACACATATAGGGTACCATCCAGTTTTTTTTATATGGTATTTCAGTAATTCAAGATTTGTGGTGTTTAGAGGAGGCAAACTCAAGTTATCTCAAGTAAAAAAAATACCATGAAACAGTGACTAATCGCATCCTTTTAAGGAGGAAACACCAGTGTTGATAACCTGAAGGCTGCCAGGAGAGGCTTTCTCAAGGTATCGCACAGACACCCAAATCAGAAATGGCTTTACAGTGTATAAACAAAGGGTAAATGTTCATCCAAGTATTTCCATGAATCTTCCCCAAGTTACAGTTCACAAGTGTTGAAACTTTGAAACCGATCTGATGAGGCGTTCTCAAGCTATAAATGGTAGTCTCGGAGAAACAATAATAAACTGAGCCAGAGTATATGACCGGCTCTACAATGCAGCAGTACGAAAGTGTAAGATTTAAGGGTTCAGTAAACTTATGAAAATTGAAGATACACGTGCGTTTAATATATTTTTCTTCCAGCAATATTCTGTTTCAAATTTTCTACAGTCCTGTAAGAAAAAGAAAATAGATTTTTATTTGTAATAAACTGAAATCCACATACCTCTCACGACCAGGCAGACGAGACGGCTGAGATATTAAAAAAAATGCAAAAATTGGCTCCATATGTAGTCCGTTTGCAATACAAAACTTTCTCTAAATAAGGTACATCGGTGTTGAAGGTTTGAAGCCGATAGGGTGAGACGTTAACTAATTAACACACAAAAAAAAGATTTTTTTTTTCAATTTATTGCATAAATTTAAAAACTGCAACTCTAAAGCCAAAAAATTAATCTAAACCTTTCTTCCAGTTTTATACACCAGGCGTTCAAGGTTTGAAGACAGTCTGAGAAGACATTCTCCATTTATTTCTCGGAAGCTGTCATGGTAGTAGAGAAGCACAGTAGTGACATACAACCATCATGGTAGCAGAGGTACATGGTAGTGACATACAACCATCATGGTAGCAGAGGTACATGGTAGTGACATACAACCATCATGGTGGCAGAGGAACATGGTAGTGACATACAACCATCATGGTAGCAGAGGAACATGATAGTGACATACAACCATCATGGTAGCAGAGGTACATGGTAGTGACATACAACCATCATGGTAGCAGAGGAACATGGTAGTGACATACAACCATCATGGTAGCAGAGGAACATGATAGTGACATACAACCATCATGGTAGCAGAGGTACATGGTAGTGACATACAACCATCATGGTAGCAGAGGAACATGGTAGTGACATACAACCATCATGGTAGCAGAGGAACATGATAGTGACATACAACCATCATGGTAGCAGAGGTACATGGTAGTGACATACAACCATCATGGTAGCAGAGGAACATGGTAGTGACATACAACCATCATGGTAGCAGAGGAACATGATAGTGACATACAACCATCATGGTAGCAGAGGAACATGATAGTGACATACAACCATCATGGTAGCAGAGGTACATGGTAGTGACATACAACCATCATAGTAGCAGAGGTACATGGTAGTGACATACAACCATCATGGTAGCAGAGGAACATGGTAGTGACATACAACCATCATGGTAGCAGAGGGACATGGTAGTGACATACAACCATCATGGTAGCAGAGGGACATGGTAGTGACATACAACCATCATGGTAGCAGAGGTACATGGTAATGACATACAACCATCATAGTAGCAGAGGAACATGGTAGTGACATACAACCATCATGGTAGCAGAGGGACATGGTAGTGACATACAACCATCATAGTAGCAGAGGGACATGGTAGTGACATACAACCATCATAGTAGCAGAGGAACATGGTAGTGACATACAACCATCATGGTAGCAGAGGAGTATGGTAGCGACATACAACCATCATGGTAGCAGAGGAGCATGGTAGCGACATACAACCATCATGGTAGCAGAGGAGTATGGTAGCGACATACAACCATCATGGTAGCAGAGGAGTATGGTAGCGACATACAACCATCATGGTAGCAGAGGAGTATGGTAGCGACATACAACCATTATGGTAGCAGAGGAGTATTGTAGGGACATACAACCATCATGGTAGCAGAGGAGCATGGTAGCGACATACAACCATCATGGTAGCAGAGGAGCATGGTAGCGACATACAACCATCATGGTAGCAGAGGAGTATGGTAGCGACATACAACCATCATGGTAGCAGAGGAGTATGGTAGCGACATACAACCATCATGGTAGCAGAGGAGCATGGTAGCGACATACAACCATCATGGTAGCAGAGGAGTATTGTAGCGACATACAACCATCATGGTAGCAGAGGAGCATGGTAGCGACATACAACCATCATGGTAGCAGAGGAGTATGGTAGCGACATACAACCATCATGGTAGCAGAGGAGTATGGTAGCGACATACAACCATCATGGTAGCAGAGGAGCATGGTAGCGACATACAACCATCATGGTAGCAGAGGAGTATTGTAGCGACATACAACCATCATGGTAGCAGAGGAGCATGGTAGCGACATACAACCATCATGGTAGCAGAGGAGCATGGTAGCGACATACAACCATCATGGTAGCAGAGGAGCATGGTAGCGACATACAACCATCATGGTAGCAGAGAGGGTCATAGTAATGTCATAAAACTCTTGGGAAAGTAAGACAGCTCTTGCAAGAAGTGCAAGAAGAAGAAGAAGAAGAAGAAGAAGAAGGACAACAACAACAACAACAACAACAACAACAACAACAACAACAACAACAACAACAACAACAACAACAACAATAACAACAACAAAACATGAATGAGGGGACTGAGTGAGGGGACTAGTTCAGGGGACTAGCCAGTTAGCAAGATCTGAGAGTGCCCCCCCCCCTCAATCCTACATTCTATTCAGACCTCCTCCAGCAATCAGTGAAGTATCTATCAATCGCTTCATCTATCCAGCAAATTAAATCCCACCAAACTTATTAATTTCTCTATTAAAGAAGTTGACATTATCTGCAGGAAATCGAAAAACAGACTGTGAACTTAGCGTCTCAGACGTCAATAAGACAGTCATGTTGTTGTGACAGTCTTGATGATGTCTTGAGGTAAGTGCTAGGTATACTTACGTTAGGGATACCCTGTGTACCAAGAAGGGATACTCAGGACCTTATGGGAGGAGAGCAGTCTCACTCGGCAGTGACATC
>NW_027195065.1:405000-420000 GCF_038502225.1 Cherax quadricarinatus
AGTAGTTCTGACATCGAGGATATCATGTATGAAAGGCCCCTGGGAGCTAGTGATCATGTGGTTCTGTGCTTCGACTACATAGTTGAGCTCCAAGTGGAGAGAGCAGCAGGAATAGGGTGGGAAAAACCAAACTACAAAAGGGGGAACTACTCAGGCTTGAGGAACTTCTTTCAAGACATTCAGTGGGAGAGGGAACTGACAGGAAAACCAGTACAAGAAATGATGGACTATGTGGCAACAAAATGCAAGGAGGCAGAGGAGAGGTTTGTTCCCAAGGGAAACAGAAATAATGGGAAGAACAGAATGAGTCCTTGGTTCACCCAAAGGTGTAGGGAGGCAAAAACTAGGTGTACTAGAGAATGGAAAAGGTACAGAAGACAGAGAACTCAGGAAAATAAAGAGATTAGCCGAAGAGCCAGAAACGAATATGCACAGATAAGAAGGGAGGCTCAGCGGCAATACGAAAATGGCATAGCATCGAAAGTCAAGGCTGACCCGAAGCTGTTGTACAGCCACATCAGGAGGAAAACAACAGTCAAGTACCAGGTAATCAGACTGAGGAAGGGTGATGGGGAATTCACAAGAAACGACCGGGAGGTATGTCAGGAGCTCAACACAAGATTTAAAGAGGTATTTACAGTGGAAACCAGTAGGACTCCAGGAAATCAGAGCAGTGGGTGCACCAGCAAGTGCTGGATGAGGTACATATAACCAAGGAGGAGGTGAAGAAGCTGCTATGCGAACTTGACACCTCAAAGGCGGTGGGACCAGACAACATCTCTCCGTGGGTCCTTAAAGAGGGAGCAGAAACATTGTGTGTACCATTAACGAAGATCTTCAACACATCATTTGAAACTGGGCAACTCCCCGAGGTATGGAAGATGGCAAATGTAGTCCCAGTTTTTAAAAAGGGAGACAGACATGAGGCACTAAACTACAGACCTGTATCACTAACGTGTATAGTATGCAAGGTCATGGAGAAGATCATCAGGAAGAGAGTGGTGGAGCACCTGGAAAGAAACGAGTGTATAATTGACAACCAGCATGGTTTCAGGGAGGGAAAATCCTGTGTCACAAACCTATTAGAGTTTTATGACAAGGTGACAGAAGTAAGACAAGAGAGAGAGGGGTGGATCGACTGCATTTTTTTGGACTGCAAGAAGGCCTTCGACACAGTTCCTCACAAGAGGTTACTGCAAAAGCTAGAGGATCAGGCACACATAACAGGAAAGGCACTGCAATGGATAAGAGAATACCTTACAGGGAGGCAACAACGAGTCATGGTACGTGATGAGGTGTCAAAGTGGGCGCCTGTGACAAGCGGGGTTCCACAGGGGTCAGTCCTAGGACCTGTGCTGTTCTTGGTATATGTGAATGACATAACGGAAGGGATAGACTCAGAAGTGTCCTTGTTTGCGGACGATGTGAAGTTAATGAGAAGAATCAAATCGGATGAGGATCAGGCAGGACTACAAAGAGACCTGGACAGGCTACAAGCCTGGTCCAGCAACTGGCTCCTTGAGTTTAACCCCGCCAAATGCAAAGTCATGAAGATTGGGGAAGGGCAAAGAAGACTGCAGACACAATATAGTTTAGATGGCCAAAGTCTGCAAACCTCACTCAAGGAAAAAGATCTGGGGGTGAGTATAACACCGAGCATATCTCCTGAGGCGCACATCAATCAGATAACTGCTACAGCATACGGGCGCCTGGCAAACCTACGGATAGCGTTCCGATACCTCAGTAAGGAGTCGTTCAAGACTCTGTATACCATTTACGTCACGCCCATACTGGAGTATGCAGCACCAGTTTGGAATCCACACCTAGTCAAGCACGTCAAGAAATTAGAGAAAGTGCAAAGGTTTGCAACAAGACTAGTCCCAGAGCTACGGGGATTGTCCTACGAAGAAAGGTTGAGGGAAATCGGCCTGACGACACTGGAGGCCAGGAGGGTCAGGGGAGACATGATAACGACATATAAAATATTGCGCGGAATAGACGAGGTGGACAAAGACGGGATGTTCCAGAGATGGGACACAGACACAAGAGGTCACAATTGGAAGTTGAAGACTCAGATGAATCAAAGGGATGTTAGGAAGTATTTCTTCAGTCATAGAGTAGTCAAGCCGTGCAATAGCCTAGAAAGTGAAGTAGTGGAGGTGGGAACCATACATAGTTTTAAGGCGAGGTATGATAAAGCTCATGGAGCAGGGAGAGAGAGGACCTAGTAGCAATCAGTGAAGAGGCGGGGCCAGGAGCTATGACTCGACCCCTGCAACCACAAATAGGTGAGTACACACCCAGGAGCTATGACTCGACACCTACAATCACAAACAAGTGTGTACAAGTAGGTAAGTACACACATCGAGATGCGACAGATGAAGTACAGATACATTGTCTGTTACGTTTGACGTTAAGAGAAGGGGTAGAGGAGCTGTGCGGTCCCTTAGCAAGGGTGTATACAATAAGTAGGTGGAGACAGGCATTTGCCAAACAACTGGAAAACTGCACATGTGATCCCATTGTATATGACAGTAAACATGTGTCACTGCTTATGTTTGATGTGAAATTAACCAGGATGATGACAAGAAGAAAGAGTCACAGGAGAACCAGAGAAGACTTGACCAGACTACAGTCATAGTCAAGAAGGTGATTGATTGATTTTAATCCCCATAAACACCAAGTGAGGAAAATGTGACAGAGAGGGAGAAAATAGGATACGGAATAGAACGTAATAGGAGAAACAAAGGAAAGGAAAAAAAAAGATCTGGGCGTAATTAGTTCTCCAAGCATATCTCCAGAAGAAATTGTAAATCGTATAACCTCAGCGGCATACGACGTGAAGCGAATTAGAATAATTAAAACGGAGGAGAACAGGGAGAGATCATGGGAAGACTTAAACTACAAGCTACTGGAATTTAACCCTAAGAAGCGCAAGGTGGTAAAAAAAATAGAGAAGAAATAAGAAGTGCCTGAAAAGAATATTCAAGAATAAGAAGGAAAGTGGAGAAGTAATCTGAAAACGAATACTGCATCAAAACTATAACAGGACCGAAACTCCTCTATAGTCACATATGAATGAAAATGACAGCAATAAACCATGGTTTTAAACTTAAAAAGAAGGGAAGGAGAGCAGTGTGTGTGGGGAAGTGTAGAGGAGGTTGTAACAGTAGTCAGGGTAGAGCAAGGAGGGGTACCAGAGTCCGAGTGTGCAACAACAACAGGACCTGAAAAAACATTAAAACTACGAAGTAGTTAGTGCAGGAAATGAAAAATGACACCACAAAGGCACTGATATCCTACCAAGCGTCAAAGTGGGCAGTAAAGGAAGAAGCGGATATATTTAGTGATCCTGTGTCGAGACTAGTCAACAGATCACTGCATCAGATATTGTCCTATTATTTAATAAAGGAAGAGCAAAAGGCACAGTACCATGACTGCAACAATACACAATTAACCCACACATAGGAGAGAGAAGCTTATGACGACGTTTCGGTCCGCCTTGGACCATTTACAAGTCACACTAACACACGAGAGTGAGGTAGCCAGTATGTATAGGTAAGGGGGACATTAACAGAACAGAGAGAAGAAGAAAGAAAGAAGTAGAGAAGTAGTGGTAGAGGTAATGCTGGTAGTGGAAGACGTAGTAGAAGTAGTAGTGGTAGTAGAAGTAGTAGTGGTAGTAGAAGTAGTAGTGGTAGTAGAAGTAGTAGTGGTAGTAGAAGTAGTAGTGGTAGTAGAAGTAGTAGTGGTAGTAGAAGTAGTAGTGGTAGTAGAAGTAGTAGTGGTAGTAGTAGTAGTAGTGGTAGTAGAAGTAGTAGTGGTAGTAGTAGTAGTAGTGGTAGTAGAAGCAGTAGTAGTGGTAGTAGAAGCAGTAGTAGTGGTAGTAGAAGCAGTAGTAGTAGAAGCAGTAGTAGTGGTAGTAGAAGCAGTAGTAGTGGTAGTAGAAGCAGTAGTAGTGGTAGTAGAAGCAGTAGTAGTGGTAGTAGAAGCAGTAGTAGTGGTAGTAGAAGTAGTAGTGGTAGCAGAAAGTAGGGGAGTAGTTGTAGTGGCACAAAAGACACTACTCCCTATAAGAGAAAAACACTGAAGAAGATTGTAAGGAGGAGGGTTGGTAGAGTAGTTACAGGGCGGAGGATTTACCAAGGAACGCCAGCAAGGATTCAGAGATGGAAAATCCTGCCTAACAAATCTCTTTGAGTCCCATGACAGAGATATGGATATAACACCAGAAACACAATGGCGGACTCCTTTTTTTTTTTTTTTTACTTTACAAGAGTTTTTGATAGAGAATTTCGCCAGATGGGGAGAATGCTTCAGTGGATCGATGAGTACCTGGCAGGCAGGACAGCGGAAGTAACTGTTTGGGAGAGAAAACAGACAGAATGGACGAGTGTACCCAGTGAGGGGTACCACAGGCTCGGTACTGAGGCTGTTACTGTTTCTGATGTACGTCTACCTGGAGGGTGTTCCGGGGCCAGCTCCCCCGGAACACTCCTGAGACACTCGTGACACACTTGTGGCACTTGTGGCACTCGTGGCACGCCTGAGACACCTTTGACACCCGTGACACACCTGTGTAATACCTGAGGCTCACTTTAGACAAGCCTGTGAGACGCTTGTGACAGGAAGTTCCTTGATACCGGTGAGAGGCTCTTGATCCAAGCTTCCATCACTGTAAGAACCATCTACCTCACCTTCCATCACGCTATCCACCATCAACCTCACCTTCCATCACTGTAAGAACTATCAACCTCACCATCAGTCTGTAAATACTATCAACCTCACCATCCATCACTGTAAGAACTATCAACCACACCATCCATCACTGTAAGAACCATTTACCTCACCTTCCATCACGCTGTCCACCATCATCCTCACCTTCCATCACTGTAAGAACTATCAACCTCACCATCCATCACTGTAAGAACTATCAACCTCACCATCCATCACTGTAAGAACTATCAACCTTACTTTCCATCACTCTAGCCACCATCAACCTCACCTTCCATCACTGTAAGAACTATAACCTCACCATCCATCACTGTAAGAACTATCAACCTTACTTTCCATCACTCTAGCCACCATCAACCTCACCTTCCATCACTGTAAGAACTATCAACCTCACCATCCATCACTGTAAGAACTATCAACCTTACTTTCCATCACTCTAGCCACCATCAACCTCACCTTCCATCACTGTAAGAACTATCAACCTCACCATCCATCACTGTAAGATCTATCAACCTTACTTTCCATCACTCTAGCCACCATCAACCTCACCTTCCATCACTGTAAGAACTATCAACCTCACCATCCATCACTGTAAGAACTATCAACCTCATCTTTCATCACTGTAAGAACTATCAACCTCACCATCCATCACTGTAAGATCTATCAACCTTACTTTCCATCACTCTAGCCACCATCAACCTCACCTTCCATCACTGTAAGAACTATCAACCTCACCTTCCATCACTGTAAGAACTATCAACCTCATCTTTCATCACTGTAAGAACTATCAACCTCACCATCCATCGCTGTAAGAACTATCAACCTCACCTTCCATCATTGTAAGAACTATCAACCTCACCATCCATCACTGTAAGAACTATCAACCTCACCTTCCATCACTGTAAGAACTATCAACCTCATTTTTCATCACTGTAAGAACTATCAACCTCACCATCCATCACTGTAAGAACTATCAACCTCACCTTCCATCACTGTAAGAACTATCAACCTCACCTTCCATCACTGTAAGAACTATCAACCTCATCTTTCATCACTGTAAGAACTATCAACCTCACCATCCATCACTGTAAGAACTATCAACCTCACCTTCCATCACTGTAAGAACTATCAACCTCACCTTCCATCACTGTAAGAACTATCAACCTCACCATCCATCACTGTAAGAACTATCAACCTCACCTTCCATCACTGTAAGAACTATCAACCTCACCTTCCATCACTGTAAGAACTATCAACCTCACCATCCATCACTGTAAGAACTATCAACCTTACTTTCCATCACTCTAGCCACCATCAACCTCACCTTCCATCACTCTAGATAGAGGGAGAAGAGCAACACTTCGCCTTGTCCATTACTTCCAGCTCTTACATCCCCTTAAACATAATAACCCCAGCACGACCTCCATCACGCTAAGAGGCGTGAGAGATGAAGGAGGACGGGTGGAGGTATGGAGAAGCGAATGAAGGAGGGGGGAAATGGAGTGACTGGGAGGGGATAAAGGAGAGGTGAAGGAGTTGGGATGAGGTTGGATAAGTGGAGGATTGTGTTAGGGAGGATAGGTGTCTTGTGAGAGGTATGAGACCAAGACACGAGAGGTGACCGCAGCATCCAGGGACGGATAACACATAGTAGGTGGGGGCCCAGGAGCTGAGACTTGACTCCCGCAAACACAACTCGGTGAGTACACACACACACACAGGAGGAACCATACATAGTTTTAAGAAGAGGTATGACAAAGCTCAGGAAGCAGAGAGGGAGAGGACCTAGTAGCGATCAGTGAAGAGGCGGGGCCAGGAGCTGAGTCTCGACCCCCTGCAACCACAATTAGGTGAGTACACACACACACACACACACACACACACACACACACACACACACACACACACACACACACACAACCACACACAACCACACACAACCACGCACAACCACACACAACCACTCACAACCACACACAACCACACACAACCACACAACCACACGCAGCCACACACAACCACACACAACCACACACAACCACACACAACCACACACAACCACAAACAACCACACACAACCACACACAATCACACACAACCACTCACAACCACACAACTCGGTGAGTACACACACATGCATATATACACATTCACACACACACACACACACACACACACACACACACACACACACACACACACACACACACACCCTGTATACCCTGTACACCATCTACGTCAGGCCCATATTGGAGTATGCAGTACCAGTTTGGAACTCACACCTGGCCATGCACGTCAGGAAATTTGAGAAAATGCAAAGGTTTGCAACAAGACTAGTCCCAGAGCTAAAGGGCATGTCTTACTAGGAGAGGTTAAGGGAAATTGACCTGACAATACTGGAGGACAGGAGAGATAGGAGGAATATAATAACGACATATAGAATACTGAGAGGAATCGACAAGGTGGACAGAGACAGGATGTTCCAGAGATGGGACACAGCAACAAGGGGTTACAATTGGAAGTTGAAGACTCAGATGAGTCACAGGGATGTCATAGAGTTATCAGGAAGTGGAATAGTCTGAAAAGTGATGTAGTGGAAGCAGGACCCATACATAGCTTTAAGAAGAGGTATGATAAAGTTCATGGAGCAGGGAGAGTTACCTAGTGGCGACCAATGAAGAGCCGGGCCAGGAGCTGTGATTCTACCCCAGCAGCCACAATTAGGTGAGTACATACATACATATATACTTGGTCCAGCAACTGGCTCCTGAAGTTTAACCACGCTAAGTGCAAAGTCGTTAGGACTGGGGAAGGTCAAAGAAGACAACAGAGTACAAGCTACGTTTACCTGGAGTTTACCTGGAGAGAGTTCCGGGGGTCAACGCCCCCGCGGCCCGGTCTGTGACCAGGCCTCCTGGTGGATCAGAGCCTGATCAACCAGGCTGTTGCTGCTGGCTGCACGCAAACCAACGTACGAGCCACAGCCCGGCTGGTCAGGAACAGACTTTAGGTGCTTGTCCAGTGCCAGCTTGAAGACTGCCAGGGGTCTGTTGGTAATCCCCCTTATGTATGCTGGGAGGCAGTTGAACAGTCTCGTGCCCCTGACACTTATTGTATGGTCTCTTAACGTGCTAGTGACACCCCTGCTTTTCATTGGGGGGATGTTGCATCGTCTGCCAAGTCTTTTGCTTTCGTAGTGAGTGATTTTCGTGTGCAAGTTCGGCACTAGTCCCTCTAGGATTTTCCAGGTGTATATAATCATGTATCTCTCCCGCCTGCGTTCCAGGGAATACAGGTTCAGGAACCTCAAGCGCTCCCAGTAATTGAGGTGTTTTATCTCCGTTATGCGCGCCGTGAAGGTTCTCTGTACATTTTCTAGGTCAGCAATCTCACCTGCCTTGAAAGGTGCTGTTAGTGTGCAGCAATATTCCAGCCTAGATAGAACAAGTGACCTGAAGAGTGTCATCATGGGCTTGGCCTCCCTAGTTTTGAAGGTTCTCATTATCCATCCTGTCATTTTTCTAGCAGATGCGATTGATACAATGTTATGGTCCTTGAAGGTGAGATCCTCCGACATGATCACTCCCAGGTCTTTGACGTTGGTGTTTCGCTCTATTTTGAGGCCAGAATTTGTTTTGTACTCTGATGAAGATTTAATTTCCTCGTGTTTACCATATCTGAGTAATTGAAATTTCTCATCGTTGAACTTCATATTGTTTTCTGCAGCCCACTGAAAGATTCGGTTGATGTCCGCCTGGAGCCTTGCAGTGTCTGCAATGGAAGACACTGTCATGCAGATTCGGGTGTCATCTGCAAAGGAAGACACGGTGCTGTTTACCTGGAGACCTGGAGTTTACCTGGAGAGAGTTCCGGGGGTCAACGCCCCCGCGGCCCGGTCTGTGACCAGGCCTCCTGGTGGATCAGAGCCTGATCAACCAGGCTGTTACTGCTGGCTGCACGTAAACCAACGTACGAGCCACAGCCCGGCTGATCAGGAACCGACTTTAGGTGCTTGTCCAGTGCCAGCTTGAAGACTGCCAGGGGTCTGTTGGTAATCCCCCTTATGTATGCTGGGAGGCAGTTGAACAGTCTCGGGCCCCTGACACTTATTGTATGGTCTCTTAACGTGCTAGTGACACCCCTGCTTTTCATTGGGGGGATGTTGCATCGTCTGCCAAGTCTTTTGCTTTCGTAGTGAGTGATTTTCTTGTGCAAGTTCTGTACTAGTCCCTCTAGGATTTTCCAGGTGTATATAATCATGTATCTCTCCCGCCTGCGTTCCAGGGAGTACAGGTTCAGGAACCTCAAGCGCTCCCAGTAACTGAGGTGTTTTATCTCCGTTATGCGCGCCCTGAAGGTTCTCTGTACATTTTCTAGGTCAGCAATTTCACCTGCCTTGAAAGGTGCTGTTAGTGTGCAGCAATATTCCAGCCAAAGACTGCAAACTTCACTCAAGAAAAAGGATCTTGGGGTGAGTATAATACCGAGTACATCTCCTGAGGCGCACGTCAACCAAATAACTGCTGCAGTATATGTGCGCCTGGCAAACCTAAGAATAGCTTTTCGGCATCTCAGTAGGGAATCGTTCAAGACTCTGTACACCGTGTACGTCAGGCCCATATTGGAGCATGCAGCACCAGCATGGAACCCACATCTGGCCAACCACGTCAAGAAATTAGAGAAAGTGCAAAGGTTAGCAACAACACTAGTCCCGGAGCTAAGGGGCATGTCCTACAAGGAGAGGTTAAGGGAAATTGACTTGACGGTACTGGAGGTCAGGAAGGACAGGGGGACATAATAACGACATATAAAATGCTTTGTAATGACATAAAATACTTCCTAACATCCCTGTGACACATCTGAGTCACAGGGATGTAAGGAAGTACTTCTTCAGTTATAGAATTGTCAGGAAGTGAAACAGTCTGGAGAGTGATATAGTGGAGGCAGAATCCATACATAGGTTTTAGAAGAGGTACGATAAAGCTCCTGTAGGAGGGAGAGAGAGAGTGGACCTACTAGCGACCAACTAAGAATTGACCCCAGTAACCACAAATAGGTAAGAACATACACATACAAATACATACACATACACACGCATACACATACACGCACACACATGCACACACACATACACACACAAACACATACACACAAAAACACATATACACACAAGTACATACACACACACACAGTCTTCCAGCAAAACCTAGAGGATCAGGCAAGTATAACAGAGAAGGCACTGCAGTGGATCAGAGAATACCTGACGGCAAGGCATCAGCGAGTCATGGTACGTGACGAGGTAGGTGTCAGAGTGGGCGCCTGTTAGAAGCAGAGTTCCACAGGGGTCAGTCTTAGGACCGGTGCTGTTTCTGCTATATTTGAATGACATGGCGAAAGGAATAGACTCAGAAGTGTCCCTGTTTGCAGACGATGCGAAGTTAATGAGAATTCAGTCGCAGAATAAGGTAGAACTACATAGGGACCTGGACAGGCTACAGGCCTGGTCCAGCAACTGGCTCCTGGAGTTCAACCTAACCAAGTGCAAAGTTATGAAGATCGGGGAAGGGCAAAGAAGACCGCAGACAGAGTCTAGGGGTTCAAAAACTACAAACCTCACTCAAGGAAAAGGATCTTGGGGTTAGTATAATACCGAGCACATCTCCTGAGGAACATATGAACCAAATAATTGCTGCAGCATGTGGGCGACTAGCGAACCTAAGAATAGCATTCCGACATCTCAGTAAGGAGTCGTTCCGGACCTTGTATACCATGTACGTCAGGATCATATTGGAGTATGCAGCTCCAGTTTGGAACCCACACCTTGCCAAGCATGTCAAGAAATTAGAGAAAGTGCAAAGGCTTGCAACGAGACTAGTCTCGGAGCAAAGAGGCATGTCCTACGAGGAGAGGTTAAGGGAACTCGATCTGACGACAGTGGAGAACGGGGGGACAGCGGGGACATGATAACGACGTATAAAATATTGGATGGTGAAACGTCTACGATAGGGATGCCCGGGTGTTGCGCATGTGTCTTAATTTCATCTTGTCGGTATTATATACCATTCTTGTACTACTACTACTACCACCACCTCTTCCTGCCTATATATAGCCGTCCTGCTCCACTTCTGGTTAGTGTGACTTTGTAAATGGTCCAAGTCGGACCGAAACGTCGTCGTAAGCTTCTCTCTTTTATGTGCGGGTTATTTGTGTATTTTGTATAAAATACTGAGAGGAATCGATAAGGTAGACAGAGACAGGATGTTTCAGAGATGGAACACAGAAACAAGGGGTCACAGTTGGAAGTTGAAGACTCAGAAGAGTCACAGGGATGTTAGGAGGTATTTCTTCAATCATAGAGTTGTGAGGAAGCGGAACAGTGTGGGGAGTGAGGTAATGGAGCCAGGTGCCATACATAGCTTTAAGAACACATGATAAAGATCATGAAGCAGGATGAGAGCGAACCTAGTAATGATTAGTAAAGATGCGGAGCCAAGAGCTATGACTCAACCCCTGCAACCACAATTAGGTGAGCACACACACATACACACACACACACACACACACACACACACACACACACACACACACACACACGCACACACACACACGCACACACACACACACACACACACACACACACACACACACAGTTGTCCTCTGCAGCTGCTAGAGTACAGTTGTCCTCTGCAGCTTCTAGAGTACAGTTGTCCTCTGCAGCTGCTAGAGTACAGTTTTCCTCTGCAGCTGCTAGAGTACAGTTGTCCTCTGCAGCTGCTAGAGTACAGTTGTCCTCTGCAGCTGCTAGAGTACAGTTTTCCTCTGCAGCTGCTAGAGTACAGTTTTCCTCTGCAGCTGCTAGAGTACAGTTGTCCTCTGCAGCTGCTAGAGTACAGTTGTCCTCTGCAGCTGCTGGAGTACAGCTGTCCTCTGCAGCTGCTAGAGTACAGTTTTCCTCTGCAGCTGCTAGAGTACAGTTGTCCTCTGCAGCTGCTAGAGTACAGTTTTCCTCTGCAGCTGCTAGAGTACAGTTGTCCTCTGCAGCTGCTAGAGTACAGTTGTCCTCTGCAGCTGCTAGAGTACAGTTTTCCTCTGCAGCTGCTAGAGTACAGTTTTCCTCTGCAGCTGTTAGAGTACAGTTTTCCACTGCAGCTGCTAGAGTACAGTTGTCCTCTGCAGCTGCTAGAGTACAGTTGTCCTCTGCAGCTGCTAGAGTACAGTTGTCCTCTGCAGCTGCTAGAGTACAATTGTCCTCTGCAGCTGCTAGAGTACAGTTGTCCTCTGCAGCTGCTAGAGTGCAGTTGTCCTCTGCAGCTGCTAGAGTACAGTTGTCCTCTGCAGCTGCTAGAGTACAGCTGTCCTCTGCAGCTGCTAGAGTACAGTTTTCCTCTGCAGCTGCTAGAGTACAGTTGTCCTCTGCAGCTGCTAGAGTGCAGTTGTCCTCTGCAGCTGCTAGAGTACAGTTGTCCTCTGTAGCTGCTAGAGTACAGTTTTCTTCTGCAGCTGCTAGAGTACAGTTGTCCTCTGCAGCTGCTAGAGTACAGTTGTCCTCTGCAGCTGCTAGAGTACAGTTGTCCTCTGCAGCTGCTAGAGTGCAGTTGTCCTCTGCAGCTGCTAGAGTACAGTTGTCCTCTGCAGCTGCTAGAGTACAGCTGTCCTCTGCAGCTGCTAGAGTACAGTTTTCCTCTGCAGCTGCTAGAGTACAGTTGTCCTCTGCAGCTGCTAGAGTGCAGTTGTCCTCTGCAGCTGCTAGAGTACAGTTGTCCTCTGTAGCTGCTAGAGTACAGTTTTCTTCTGCAGCTGCTAGAGTACAGTTGTCCTCTGCAGCTTCTAGAGTACAGTTGTCCTCTGCAGCTGCTAGAGTACAGTTGTCCTCTGCAGCTGCTAGAGTACAGTTGTCCTCTGCAGCTGCTAGAGTACAGTTGTCCTCTGCAGCTGCTAGAGTGCAGTTGTCCTCTGCAGCTGCTACAGTACAGTTGTCCTCTGCAGTTACTACAGTACAGTTGTCCTCTTCCGCTACTAGAGTACAGTTGTTCTCTCCAGTTACTAGAGTACAGCTGCTGTATCCAGCTACTAGAGTACAGTTGTCCTCTTCCGCTACTAGAGTACAGTTGTTCTCTCCAGTTACTAGAGTACAGCTGCTCTATCCAGCTACTAGAGTACAGTTGTCCTCTCCCGCTACTAGAGTACAGTTGTCCTCTCCAGCTTCTAGAGTACATTTTTCATCCCATACCCACCCTGTGGGTAACAGTCACCCCATCCCATCCTATGAGTGGTAATTTAAGTAGTACAGAGACACATAATGGGTCCACGAACTGGAGCCCAGCTATATGATTTCAGACCAGTAGTAATGAATGATTTCTGTAAACATGAATTCAGTAACATTACAGTGTAGTTTGTAAGTGGTTATGACTCGCTTACAGCACCGACTGGTTACGTTGTGACTCGCTTACAGCACCGACTGGTTACGTTGTGACTCGCTTACAGCACCGACTGGTTACGTTGTGACTCGCTTACAGCACCGACTGGTTACGTTGTGACTCGCTTACAGCACCGACTGGTTACGTTGTGACTCGCTTACAGCACCGACTGGTTACAAAGTTATGACTGTGTTTGCGTAAGTGATATTGGTTATGATTGTGGGTAAAATACCTTGACATTTCTCGAACATTTACGAGTTGTCTCTAAATTCATGAATTTAGAGACTCGAGGTGTGACAACAGACATTAGGACGGTCCTGCGACCTTGATTACTTCTAACATGTCAGAAGTGATCAAGGTGGTGGGAAACATTGTCTGAGAAAAGAGCAGGACATGTTTATTAGCAAGCCTTTTGGTCCTGGGACCTTGACCACTTTTTCTAACTTATCATAGGTTGTCTAGGTCTTAGGGTCAGAGGGTTTGTTAATAAGTATGTGTTGTTGTTTGTTCAGACAGCGTTACATACCACTCATAGATACTAGTTACCAGGGTTCATGCCCGTAGTTTCTCTGCCAGCAAAGATTTTATTTAGTTATAACTATATCAGCTGATGGTGTAAACTGCTAGAGGTAAGCCAGAAGCTGCCAGGCAGTAGTGACATCCAAGAGTCTGCTGACTGTTGGATGAGACACAGACATGTATGTCTGTCTCATCATTGACTGGTGTCAGTCTCCTTATGTCTTAAGTCAATGTAGTTCAGTTGAAGCTCTTCTCGTATTATTGTCTTCAAACTTCTAATGGATGACTTACCCCGGTTTAGGATCTTATTTGAATTATAATACCCTCAAGAGTGAGGCAAAATCAGATTTGAAAGTTGTGTACTTAGGCAGCCGGGAGACTCTAAACCACCTGTGGCTGTCATGAGAGGAGACTTACCCTTCGTCAGGGGTGGTGGGCGTCATGGTGGGCGCGGGCGTGGTGGGAGCGGGCGTGGAGGTAAGTGACGGCGCGGGCGTGGAAGTGTGTGTGTGAGGTAAGAGGTTGTATACGCACACACACGAGCACACACACATACACACACACACCCACACACAGACCCGGTGTGGTGGCTGGCCACCTCTCTAGTGTAGTGGCCTCTACACACCTGCCTCACTCCTTCAAGTGTACGCACGCGCTCCACACCCCTGCCTCCAGTGTTACTCCAGTACCCTACCTCTCCTCCTACACCCCTCCAGCCTCCACTCTTACTCCAGCAACCTACTTCTCGTCCAGAATGGGAGAGAAAGAGGTGGGGTAACGAAATCAAGAGACTGGTATGGGAGTCTTCCTTAACACAGTAAGCTATGGCACTCTCACCTCACCTGGCTGGTCCTCGTTCCTTACCCTGGGACAGACACTCTCTTCAAGACAAGTAAACACAGCTTGATGTATGAAAGGAGTATAGAGGAAATTTATGCATATAGATATTTAAGAGTGGACATGTCAGCAGATGGGCCTATAAAAGACGAGGTGAATCATAGAATAGAAGAGGGGAAAAGGGTGAATCACCTATTTGTGATTGCAGGGTTCGATCCACATCTCCGTGAACAAAAAAAAAAAAGTTTATCTAAGGAGAGAAGTAGCAGAATATAGTGGTACCTTCACATTACTCTCACACATGACACAACCACCGCCTCCAGCAAGGAAGCTGGAGGCAATGGAGGTGTCATGTGTGAGAGTAATGTGTGGCGTGAATATTATGCAGAAAATCAGGAGCACAGAGATTAGAAGACGGCGTGGGGTTACACAAGGTATAATTCCAAGGATGGAGAAGTGATTGTTGATGAAGGTTGGTCATTTACAAGGATGG
>NW_027195065.1:425000-492500 GCF_038502225.1 Cherax quadricarinatus
GGATTGTTCTGAAGGACGACCAGCTAGCGTCGAATTGTTCTGTAGGACGACTAGCTAGTGTTGAATTGTTCTGAAGGACGATTAGTTAGTGTCAGATTGTTTTGAAGGACGACCAGCTAGTTTTGGATTGTTCTGAAGGACGACCAGCTAGTGTTCGATTGTTCTGAAGGACGACCAGCTAGTGCTGGATTGTTCTAAAGAACGACCAGCTAGTGCTGGATTGTTCTGAAGGACGACCAGGTATTGTTGAATTATTTTGACGGACGACCAGCTAGTGCTGGATTGTTCTGAAGGACGACCAGCTAGTGTTGGATTGTTCTGAAGGACGACCAGCTAGTGTTGGATTGTCCTGAAGGACCAGCTAGTGCTGGATTGTTCTAAAGGACGGCTAGCTACTGTTGGATTGTTCTGAAGGACGACCAGCTAGTGTTGGATTGTTCTGAAGGGCTACCAGCTAGTACTGGATTGTTCTAAAGGACGACCAGCTAGTTCTGGGTTCTGAAGGACGACCAGCTAGTGCTGGATTGTTCTGAAGGACGACCAGCTACTGTTGGATTGTTCTGAAGGACGACCAGCTACTGTTGGATTGTTCTGAAGAACGACCAGCTAGTGCTGGATTGTTCTGAAGGACGACCAGCTACTGTTGGATTGTTCTGAAGAACGACCAGCTAGTGCTGGATTGTTCTGAAGGACGACCAGCTACTGTTGGATTGTTCTGAAGGACGACCAGCTAGTGCTGGATTGTTCTGAAGGACAACCAGCTACTGTTGGATTGTTCTGAAGGACGACCAGCTAGTGTTGGATTGTTTTGAAGGACGACCAACTAGCGTTGCATTGTTTTGAAGGACGACCAGCTAGTGTGGGATTTTTTTTTCAAGCGAGCGAAGGGTTATAAAAGAAAGCGGGTGATTGTTATTATTTTGTTACATTAATGATGGAAGTAACAGGCCACACAGCGCCTGAGGAAGTACATGAGAGAGACAGCGGTAGTCTTGCAAGTCCACCCTAAGACTGTCTCCTGGGATGAGCTATCTACCTCTGTGTAGATAAAAACTTATCATTGTGTTATCTAGGGGTACGAGTCAAGGGTAGAAAAGCAGAATGGTCTCTCCCCACCCTCTGGTCACTAACGGAGGGAATGGAAGGTGGGGAAAGAAAACAGCATAGAATGTGCAGGGGACATGTAATTGGACAGAAGACGAATGCTACAACCACCGCTACTAAATTACCATTGTTGTCACCTTCACTGCTCGTGTTACTACATTGTCACTAGTAGAGTTGTGTGTACAAGTGGTTCAACTTCTGGTCACCACCAGTACTGCCCTGACTACTACAATCACCTACTACTACCACTACCATTAGTTGCCAAGTGATCGTCCTGATACAGTAACTCAACAAACATCTGGAGACTGTTGATGTCAGAGTGCCCCATCGTAGTGTCTAGTTGAATACTATACATTAATAAGTTTATTTAGACACAGATACACGTAAGTAAAATTATCATACATAAAGTCAAAGCGACTTATTTACACTGGGGCCCAGATACTACCTGAATTACTGTATTGTCATCGCTCTTATAATATTACTGTGTACTTTATTCCATTCTCCTTCAATTCTATACATATAAATTGTTGCATACGTTTGTGTTACAACTTTTGCCTCGTAGTTTCATTTTGCTGTTTCTTGTTATTCGTTTAGTTCTTCAGCTTGAAAGAACAACGTTTCGATCCCACTTAGACCATTCACAAGTTATATTTACAGAAGGGAGTGAGCCAGTATATACCTGGAATATTCCTGAAGAGAGTTTCGGGGGTCAACGCCCCCGCGGCCCGGTCTGAGACCAGGCTTCGTGGTGGATCAGGGTCTGATCAACCAGGCTGTTACTGATGGCCGCTAGCAGACTTACGAACCACAGCCCGGCTGGTCAGGTACTGAGGAGGACAGGGACGGGACGGGACGGGAGAAAGAAAGAACAAGAAGTAGTGGTAATGCTAGTAGTGGAAGTTGTAGTGGTAGTAGTAGTAGTAGTAGTAGTAGTAGTAGTAGTAGTATAAAAGACATTCAGTATCTTAAAGGTCTAAATAAGACCTCGGGACGGAGGGTAATTAAGTTTGATCCGAGGGAAGGAAGATGGTTCATATTTCATGGATCAAGAGCCTTTCACCAACATCAAGGTACCTATCTCAAAAGGGGAAATAGGGTGAGGGTGGGACCCGCAGACTGAAGACAAGAGGCGTAGGGCCCCTGCCAAAAGACAAGTAAAGGTGGGGCCCCTGTCGGAAGACAGGTATATGTGGAGCTCCCGTCACAAGACAAGCGTGTGGGGGGGGGCCCATCAGAACATAGGAATATGTGGGGCCCTCGTCAGAAAGGCGTGTTTGGGGCCCCTTTGCCATGGGGTCCCTCTCCCGGAAGGAAGCACCGGCCATGTATCTTTAAGGTGTAAGTTTTAAAGTGAGACAAACTCTACCCTCTTATAATCCATGTGAGGAGCGTTACTAGCTAGTTCACAATAGTACTGGCTAGTTCACAATAGCACTGGCAAGTTCAAAATAGTATTAGCTAGTTCACAATAGTATTGGCTATTTCACAATAGTACTGGCTAGTTCACAATAGTATTAGCTAGTTCACAATAGTACTGGCTAGTTCAAAATAGTACTGGCTAATTCACAATAGCACTAGCTAGTTCACAATAGCACTGGCTAGTTCACAATAGTACTGGCTAGTTCACAATAGTACTAGCTAGTTCACAATAGTACTAGCTAGTTCACAATAGTACTGGCTAGTTCACAACAGTACTGGCAAGTTCACAATAGTACTAACTAGTTCACAATAGTACTAACTAGTTCACAATAGTACTGGCTAGTTCACAACAGTAGTGGCTAGTTCACAATAATACTAGCTAGTTCACAGTAGTAGTAGCTAGTCCACAATACTAATAGCTAGTTCACAATAATACTAACTAGTTCACAATACTACTGGCTAGTTCACAACAGTAGTGGCTAGTTCACAATAATACTAGCTAGTTCACAATAATACTAGCTAGTTCACAATAGTAGTAGCTAGTCCACGATACTACTAGCTAGTTCACAACAATACTAACTAGTTCACAATACTACTGGCTAGTTCACAATAGTACTAGATAGTTCACAATGGTACTAGCTAGTTCATAATAGCACTGGCTACTTCACAGTGCATGATGCTAGCTAGTTCACAACACTACTAGCTAGTTCACAATGGTACTAGCTAGGTCACAATGGCACTATCTAGTTGACAATAGTACTAGCTAGTTGACAGTCGTGCTAGCTAGTTGACAGTCGTACTAGCTAGTTGACAATCGTGCAAGCTAGTTCACAATAGTACTAGCTAGTTCACAATAGTAGTAGCTAGTCCACAATGCTACTAGCTAGTTCACAATAGTAATAACTAGTTCACAATATTACTGGCTAGTCCACAATAGAACTAGCTAGTTCACAATAGTACTAACTAGTTCACAATAGTACTGGCTAGTTCATAATAGTACTAGCTAGTTCACAATAGTACTAGCTAGTTCACAATAGTATTGGCTAGTTCACAATAGTATTGGCTAGTTCACAATAGTACTAGCTAGTTCACTATAGCACTAGCTCGTTCACAATAGTACTAGCTAGTTCACAATAGTAGTAACTAGTTCACAATACTACTGGCTAGTTCACAATAGTATTGGCTAGTTCACAGTAGTACTAGCTAGTTCACAATAGTACTAGCTAGTTCACAATAGTACTGGTTAGTTCACAATAGTACTAGCTAGTTCACAATAGTACTACCTAGTTCACAATAGTACTGGCTAGTTCACAATAGTATTGGCTATTTCACAATAGTATTGGCTATTTCACAATAGTACTAACTAGTTCATAATAGTACTGGCAAGTTCACAATAATACTTGCTAGTTCACAATAGTACTGGCTAGTTCACAATAGTATTGGCTATTTCACAATAGTATTGGCTATTTCACAATAGTACTAACTAGTTCATAATAGTACTGGCAAGTTCACAATAATACTTGCTAGTTCACAATAGTACTGGCTAGTTCACAGTAGTACTACCTACCTCACAATAGTACTGGCTAGTTCACAATAGTACTAGCTAGTTCACAATAGTACTAGCTAGTTCACAATAGTACTAGCTAGTTCACAATAGTACTAACTAGTTCAAAATAGTAATAACTAGTTCACAATAGTACTGGATAGTTCACAATAGTACTGGCTAGTTCACAATAGTATTGGCTAGTTCACAATAGTACTGGCTAGTTCACAATAGTACTGGCTAATTCATAATAGTACTGGCTAGTTCACAATAGTACTGGCTGGTTCACAATAGTACTGGCTAGTTTGCAATAGCACTGGCTAGTTCACAATAGTACTAGCTAGTTCACAATAGTACTTGCTAGTTCACAATAGTACTGGCTAGTTCACAACAGGACTACCTAGTTCACAGTAGTTCTAGCTAGTTCGCAATAGTACTGGCTAGTTAACAATAGTTCTAGCTAGTTCGCAATAGCACTGGCTAGTTCACAATAGTACTGGCTATTTCACAATAGTACTAGCTAGTTCACAATAGTAAAAGCTAGTTCACAGTAGTACTGGCTAGTTCACAATAGTACTAGCTAGTTCACAATAGTAAAAGCTAGTTCACAATAGTACTGGCTATTTCACAATAGTACTAGCTAGTTCACAATAGTAAAAGCTAGTTCACAATAGTACTGGCTAGTTCACAATGATACTGGCTAGTTCACAATAGTAAAAGCTAGTTCACAATAGTACTTGCTAGTTCACATTAATACTGGCTAGTTCACAATAGTACTAGCTAGTTCACAATAATACTGGTTAGTTCACAATAGTACTAGCTAGTTCACAATAGTACTAGCTAGTTCACATTTGTACTAGGTAGCTCACAATTATACTGGCTTTTTCACACTAGTACTAGTTATTTCACAATAGCACTGGGTAGCGCACATTAGCACTGGCTAGTTCACAATAGCACTTGCTAGTTCACAGTAGTACTGGCTAGTTCACAATAGTACTACCTAGTTCACAGTGATACTGGCTAGTTCCCAGTAGTAGTAGCTAGTTCACAATAGTACTAGATAGCTCACAATTGTACTAGATAGTTCACACTGGCACTAGCTAGTTCATAATAGTACCGGCTACTTAACAGTGCATGATACTAGCTAGTTCACAATACTACTAGCTAGTTCATAATGGTACAAGCTAGGTCACAATGGCACTATCTAGTTGACAATAGTACTAGCTAGTTCACAGTCATACTAGCTAGTTGTCAATCGTACTAGCTAATTCACAATAGTACTAGCTAATTTATAATGGCACTAACTAGTTCAAAATGTTACTAGCTAGTTCAAAATGGCTACTAGCTAGGTTACAATAATACTTGCCAGTTCATAATTTTACCAGCTAGCTCGCAACGGTACTAGCTAGTTCACTATGACGCTAGTTAGTTCACCCAACCTACCTCTTTTTCTGTCTCTCTCCCTCTCTCTTTCTCTCACCAGATAGGGTGTCCTCTCACCCTCACAATCTTTATAATTGAAGGGGAAGATGTACTGAAGAATATGGTACAAACGACTCTGTGTGCGGAGGAAAACCTCGAATTACTGATGTGTCGCTCTAAGTATTTGACGACATAACTCTATCAGTAACTCTACCGAGGATTGTGTTAAAGGTCTACTTACAGCTTTATCAAAGATCTACTTATAGCTTTATCGAAGCCCTACTTATAGTTTAATCAAAGCTCTACTTATAGCTTCGTCAAGGCTTTATCAAAGCTCTACCTATAGCTTCATCACAGCTTTACTTATAGAATCATCAAAGCTCCATTTACATCTTTACCAAAGCCCTTTTTACAGCTTTATTAAAGCTTCACCAAGACTACTACGCAGCCTGGTTCGTAACACAAACGTTTGCTCTCCACATACTGATTCTTCCTTTAACCATATCAGACTTTCAGAACTAAATATTCCGGGCGCCCGTGAGAGTGTATTGGAGTTGTGGCTGTGTTGGTATGCGTAGCGGCGGCCGCCGTCTAAGTGGGCGAGGCAGCCTTTATCAAAATACTAAATTGTCTTTGTAAGAAGGTAGAAAATGTGGGGGTAATTGCGAGGACTTTTTTTTTCATTCCCTTGCATGCACATTCATTATTATTTTTTTTTAGCGTAGCGGGTAAAGTATACAAGGTAAAATTGTAATTGAAAGAGTTTAGGGGTAAGTTTAGTTTATTTAGGTACAGGTACATGTATATGCAGTTACATAAATTATCATACAGAGTAACATGTCTCCAAATTACTTAGGGTAACCCCCCCCCCCAAAAAAAAAAGTCAGACAAAGTGATTTGTTTTCATTTGGGTCCTTGTACTTATTTCTATTGGGGTCCTTGTTCTTATTTCCATTGGGATCCTTGTACTTGTTTCTATTGGTATCCTTGTACTTATTTCCATTGGGATCCTTGTGCTTATTTCTGTTGGGATCCTTGTACTTATTCCCACTGGGATCCTTGTAATTATTCCCACTGGGATCCTTGTATTTATTCCCACTGGGATCCTTGTACTTATTCCCACTGGGATCCTTGTACTTATTTCCATTGGGATCCTTGTACTTATTTCCATTGAGATCCTTGTACTTATTTCCATTGAGATCCTTGTACTTATTTCCATTGTGGTCCTTGTACTTATTTCCATTGTGGTCCTTGTACTTATTTCCATTGTGGTCCTTGTACTTATTTCTATTGGAGTCTTTGTAGTTATTTCCTCTGGGGTCCTTGTCTTACTTCCTTTGCATAAGAGGAAAAGTAGGATCGCAGAGGGTTTAGAAAGGCTGCGGGGGGGTGGGGGGTATAAACCAGGTGCCGACACTGAAGTATATAAGTGAGCACAACTTAGATAATACCAAATAACTGTTTGTCACTTAATATAAAAATTAAATATATTAAAGAAAAAATGGTTCAAATACTTCCAAATAAGCTTATTTATTTTGAATTTAAATTAAACGACATTGCAATAAGTATAATTAATGTTATAAAGTCATATAAAGCTTCCTAAGTGTGAAGGATTACATTTTGTCAGCATAAAAACATACATAACACAGTAAGTCTTGCTTGAAGGTAAGAGTTACCACCGTAAATTGGTTAGTAAACTATAGATATATTCCGGTCAAGTGTAGTCACAGTTTTTTCTTAGAAGACAGTGAGGATCGTTCGGAGTGAGGATCACTCACAGTGAGGATCACTCACAGTGAGGATCACTCACAGTGAGGATCACTCACAGTGAGGATTACTCACAGTGAGGATTACTCATAGTGAGGATCACTCACAGTGAGGACCACTCACAGTGAAGATCACTCACAGTGAGGATCACTCACAGTGAGGATCACTCACAGTGAGGATCACTCAGTAAGGATCACTCACAGTGAGGATCACTCAGTGAGGATCATTCACAGTGAGGATCACTCACAGTGAGGATTACTCACAGTGAGGATTACTCATAGTGAGGATCACTCACAGTGATGACCACTCACAGTGAAGATCACTCACAGTGAGGATCACTCACAGTGAGGATCACTCACAGTGAGGATCACTCACAGTGAGGATCACTCAGTAAGGATCACTCACAGTGAGGATCACTCAGTGAGGATCATTCACAGTGAGGATCACTCACAGTGAGGATCACTCACAGTGAGGATCACTCAGTGAGGATCACTCACAGTGAGGATCACTCACAGTGAGGATCACTCACAGTGAGGATCACTCACAGTGAGGATCACTCATAGTGAGGATCACTCACAGTGAGGACCGCTCACAGTGAAGATCACTCACAGTGAGGATCACTCACAGTGAGGATCACTCACAGTGACGATCACTCACAGTGACGATCACTCACAGTGAGGATCACTCAGTGAGGATCACTCGCAGTGAGGATCACTCAGTGAGGATCATTCACAGTGAGGATCACTCACAGTGAGGATCACTCACAGTGAGGATCACTCAGTGAGGATCACTCACAGTGAGGATCACTCACAGTGAGGATCACTCACAGTGAGGATCACTCACAGTGAGGACCACTCACAGTGAAGATCACTCACAGTGAGGATCACTCACAGTGAGGATCACTCACAGTGAGGATCACTCAGTGAGGATCACTCACAGTGAGGATCACTCACAGTGAGGATCACTCACAGTTAGGATCACTCACAGTGAGGATCACTCACAGTGAGGATCACTCACAGTGAGGATCACTCATAGTGAGGATCACTCACAGTGAGGACCACTCACAGTGAGGATCACTCACAGTGAGGATCACTCACAGTGAGGATCACTCACAGTGAGGATCACTCACAGTGAGGATCACTCACAGTGAGGATCACTCAGTGAGGATCACTCACAGTGAGGATCACTCACAGTGAGGATCACTCACAGTGAGGATCACTCACAGTGAGGACCACTCACAGTGAAGATCACTCACAGTGAGGATCACTCACAGTGAGGATCACTCACAGTGAGGATCACTCACAGTGAGGATCACTCAGTGAGGATCCCTCACAGTGAGGATCACTCACAGTGAGGATCACTCACAGTGAGGACCACTCAGTGAGGATCACTCACAGTGAAGATCACTCACAGTGAAGATCACTCACAGTGAGGATCACTCACAGTGAGGATCACTCACAGTGAAGATCACTCACAGTGAGGATCACTCACAGTGAGGACCACTCAGTGAGGATCACTCACAGTGAAGATCACTCACAGTGAAGATCACTCACAGTGAGGATCACTCACAGTGAGGATCACTCACAGTGAAGATCACTCACAGTGAGGATCACTCACAGTGAGGATCACTCACAGTGAAGATCACTCACAGTGAAGATCACTCACAGTGAGGATCACTCACAGTGAGGATCACTCACAGTGAAGATCACTCACAGTGAAGATCACTCACAGTGAGGATCACTCACAGTGAGGATCACTCACAGTGAAGATCACTCACAGTGAGGATCACTCACAGTGAGGACCACTCAGTGAGGATCAATACTCTCACCTCCTCACCAAGACGTACTCTGTTATACCCATAATTACTAAACAAAGATATTATGGTAAACTCTCCAGGTTTACATAATACTATTTAAAGACTTTCTACTTAATTGGAAATACGATTTTAAAAGTATATAAAATATGTAGGTGTTTGTAAGAGCAAATTACACAACAAACCATAAACACACATACATGTACACACATACATGTACAAACATACATGTACGAATATATATGTAAGCTACCATAAGCACGAAAATGTATATTATGTAATATCTAACAGGACGTCCATGATGCAGGTATTTCGTTTACGAAAGTAAAGCTTGGACACGAACCCTTTTACATGGATGTGAGACTTGGGCTTTAAACGCTGCACCCAGCAAGAGGCTTCCACAGTAAATATGTTATCCTTGAAATCAATGTTTGGTGTGAATATTATGTCAAGAAAAGGAAATGTGGAAATTAAAAGAGAGTGTGAGGTTACCAAGGTACTGTTGAGGAGGTTTGTGCGCTCTTGTGCACCAAGACGGAGGTTTGTGCACTCTTGTGCACCAAGACGGAGGTTTGTGCACTCTTGTGCACCAAGACGGAGGTTTGTGCACTCTTGAGCACCAAGACGGAGGTTTGTGCACTCTTGTGCACCAAGACGGAGGTTTGTGCGCTCTCGTGCACCAAGACGGAGGTTTGTGCACTCTTGTGCACCAAGACGGAGGTTTGTGCACTCTTGTGCACCAAGACGGAGGTTTGTGCACTCTTGTGCACCAAGACGGAGGTTTGTGCACTCTTGTGCACCAAGACGGAGGTTTGTGCACTCTTGAGCACCAAGACGGAGGTTTGTGCACTCTTGAGCACCAAGACGGAGGTTTGTGCACTCTTGTGCAGCAAGACGGAGGTTTGTGCACTCTTGAGCACCAAGACGGAGGTTTGTGCACTCTTGTGCACCAAGACGGAGGTTTGTGCACTCTTGTGCACTAAGACGGAGGTTTGTGCACTCTTGAGCACCAAGACGGAGGTTTGTGCACTCTTGAGCACCAAGACGGAGGTTTGTGCACTCTTGTGCACCAAGACGGAGGTTTGTGCACTCTTGAGCACCAAGACGGAGGTTTGTGCACTCTTGTGCAGCAAGACGGAGGTTTGTGCACTCTTGAGCACCAAGACGGAGGTTTGTGCACTCTTGTGCACCAAGACGGAGGTTTGTGCACTCTTGAGCACCAAGACGGAGGTTTGTGCACTCTTGTGCACCAAGACGGAGGTTTGTGCACTCTTGAGCACCAAGACGTAGGTTTGTGCACTCTTGTGCACCAAGACGGAGGTTTGTGCACTCTTGTGCACTAAGACGGAGGTTTGTGCACTCTTGAGCACCAAGACGGAGGTTTGTGCACTCTTGAGCACCAAGACGGAGGTTTGTGCACTCTTGTGCACCAAGACGGAGGTTTGTGCACTCTTGTGCACCAAGACGGAGGTTTGTGCACTCTTGTGCACCAAGACGGAGGTTTGTGCACCAAGACGGAGGATTGTGCACTCTTGTGCACCAAGACGGAGGTTTGTGCACCAAGACGGAAGTTTGTGCACCAAGACGGAGGTTTGTGCACCAAGACGGAGGATTGTGCACTCTTGTGCACCAAGACGGAGGTTTGTGCACCAAGACGGAGGTTTGTGCACCAAGACGGAGGTTTGTGCACCAAGACGGAAGTTTGTGCACCAAGACGGAGGTTTGTGCACCAAGACGGAAGTTTGTGCACCAAGACGGAGGTTTGTGCACCAAGACGGAAGTTTGTGCACCAAGACGGAAGTTTGTGCGCCAAGACGGAGGTTTGTGCACCAAGACGGAAGTTTGTGCACCAAGACGGAAGTTTGTGCACCAAGACGGAAGTTTGTGCACCAAGACGGAAGTTTGTGCACCAAGACGGAGGTTTGTGCACCAAGACGGAAGTTTGTGCACCAAGACGGAGGTTTGTGCACCAAGACGGAAGTTTGTGCACCAAAACGGAAGTTTGTGCACCAAGACGGAAGTTTGTGCACCAAGACGGAGGTTTGTGCACCAAGACGGAAGTTTGTGCACCAAGACGGAGGTTTGTGCACCAAGACGGAAGTTTGTGCACCAAGACGGAAGTTTGTGCACCAAGACGGAAGTTTGTGCACCAAGACGGAAGTTTGTGCACCAAGACGGAGGTTTGTGCACCAAGACGGAAGTTTGTGCACCAAGACGGAGGTTTGTGCACCAAGACGGAAGTTTGTGCACCAAGACGGAGGTTTGTGCACCAAGACGGAAGTTTGTGCACCAAGACGGAAGTTTGTGCACCAAGACGGAGGTTTGTGCACCAAGACGGAGGTTTGTGCACCAAGACGGAAGTTTGTGCACCAAGACGGTTGTATAAGTCTGGAGTGAAAGGAAGAAAAGTTGTAAGTAGACCTAAGAAGTGTTGAAGGGAAAGTGTGAAGAAAATTTTGTCTTCTTGGTTCTTAAACATTAAGCTGGAGTGTGTTAGACGAGGGTGAGTGTGTTAGACGAGGGTGAGTGTGTTAGACGAGGGTGAGTGTGTTAGACGAGGGTGAGTGTGTTAGACGAGGGTGAGTGTGTTAGACGAGGGTGAGTGTGTTAGACCAGGGTGAGTGTGTTAGACGAGGGTGAGTGTGTTAGACGAGGGTGAGTGTGTTAGACCAGGGTGAGTGTGTTAGACGAGGGTGAGTGTGTTAGACGAGGGTGAGTGTGTTAGACGAGGGTGAGTGTGTTAGACCAGGGTGAGTGTGTTAGACGAGGGTGAGTGTGTTAGACCAGGGTGAGTGTGTTAGACGAGGGTGAGTGTGTTAGACGAGGGTGAGTGTGTTAGACGAGGGTGAGTGTGTTAGACGAGGGTGAGTGTGTTAGACGAGGGTGAGTGTGTTAGACGAGGGTGAGTGTGTTAGACGAGGGTGAGTGTGTTAGACCAGGGTGAGTGTGTTAGACGAGGGTGAGTGTGTTAGACCAGGGTGAGTGTGTTAGACGAGGGTGAGTGTGTTAGACGAGGGTGAGTGTGTTAGACCAGGGTGAGTGTGTTAGACGAGGGTGAGTGTGTTAGACCAGGGTGAGTGTGTTAGACGAGGGTGAGTGTGTTAGACGAGGGTGAGTGTGTCAGACCAGGGTGAGTGTGTTAGACGAGGGTGAGTGTGTTAGACCAGGGTGAGTGTGTTAGACGAGGGTGAGTGTGTTAGACGAGGGTGAGTGTGTTAGACCAGGGTGAGTGTCTTAGACGAGGGTGAGTGTGTTAGACGAGGGTGAGTGTGTTAGACGAAGGTGAGTGTGTTAGACGAGGGTGAGTGTGTTAGACGAGGGTGAGTTTGTTAGACGAGGGTGAGTGTGTTAGACGAGGGTGAGTGTGTTAGACGAGGGTGAGTGTGTTAGACCAGGGTGAGTGTGTTAGACGAGGGTGAGTGTGTTAGACGAGGGTGAGTGTGTTAGACGAAGGTGAGTGTGTTAGACGAGGGTGAGTGTGTTAGACGAGGGTGAGTGTGTTAGACGAGGGTGAGTGTGTTAGACGAGGGTGAGTGTGTTAGACGAAGGTGAGTGTGTTAGACGAGGGTGAGTGTGTTAGACGAGGGTGAGTGTGTTAGACGAAGGTGAGTGTGTTAGACGAGGGTGAGTGTGTTAGACGAGGGTGAGTGTGTTAGACGAGGGTGAGTGTGTTAGACGAAGGTGAGTGTGTTAGACGAGGGTGAGTGTGTTAGACGAGGGTGAGTGTGTTAGACGAGGGTGAGTGTGTTAGACGAGGGTGAGTGTGTTAGACGAGGGTGAGTGTGTTAGACCAGGGTGAGTGTGTTAGACGAGGGTGAGTGTGTTAGACGAGGGTGAGTGTGTTAGACGAGGGTGAGTGTGTTAGACGAGGGTGAGTGTGTTAGACGAGGGTGAGTGTGTTAGACGAGGGTGAGTGTGTTAGACGAGGGTGAGTGTGTTAGACCAGGGTGAGTGTGTTAGACGAGGGTGAGTGTGTTAGAAGAGGGTGAGTGTGTTAGACGAGGGTGAGTGTGTTAGACGAGGGTGAGTGTGTTAGACGACGGTGAGTGTGTTAGACGAGGGTGTGTGTGTTAGACGAGGGTGAATGTGTTAGACGAGGGTGTGTTAGACGAGGGTGAGTGTTAGACGAGGGTGAGTGTGTTAGACGAGGGTGAGTGTGTTAGACGAGGTTGAGTGTGTTAGACGAGGGTAAGTGTGTTAGACGAGGGTGAGTGTGTTAGACGAGGGTGAGTGTGTTAGACGAGGGTGAGTGTGTTAGACCAGGGTGAGTGTGTTAGACCAGGGTGAGTGTGTTAGACCAGGGTGAGTGTGTTAGACGAGGGTGAGTGTGTTAGACGAGGGTGAGTGTGTTAGACGAGGGTGAGTGTGTTAGACCAGGGTGAGTGTGTTAGACCAGGGTGAGTGTCTTAGACGAGGGTGAGTGTGTTAGACGAGGGTGAGTGTGTTAGACGAGGGTGAGTGTGTTAGACGAGGGTGAGTGTGTTAGACGAGGGTGTGCTGGACGAGGGTGAGTGTTTTAGACGATGGTGAGTGTGTTAGACGGGGGTGTGCTGGACGAGGGTGAGTGTGTTAGACGAGGGTGAGTGTGTTAGATGAGGATGTGCTGGACGAGGGTGAGTGTGTTAGACGAGGGTGTGCTGGACGAGGGTGAGTGTGTTAGACGAGGGTGTGCTGGACGAGGGTGAGTGTGTTAGACGAGGGTGAATGTGTTAAACGAGGGTGTGCTGGACGAGGGTGAGTGTATTAGACGAGGGTGAGTGTGTTAGACGAGGGTGTGCTGGACGAGGGTGTGTTAGATGAGGGTGAGTGTGTTAGACGAGGGTGTGCTGGACGATGGTGAGTGTGTTAGAAGAGGGTGTGCTGGACGAATGTGAGTGTGTTAGACGAGGGTGTGCTGGACGAGGGTGAGTGTGTTAGACGAGGGTGTGCTGGACGAGGGTGAGTGTGTTAGACGAAGGTGAGTGTGTTAGACGAGGGTGTGCTGGACGAGGGTGAGTGTGTTAGACGAGGGTGTGCTGGACGAGGGTGAGTGTGTTAGACGAGGGTGTGCTGGACGAGGGTGAGTGTTTTAGACGAGGGTGTGCTGGACGAGGGTGAGTGTTTTAGACAAGGGTGAGTGTGTTAGATGAGGGTGTGCTGGACGATGGTGAGTGTGTTAGACGAGGGTGTGCTGGACGAGGGTGAGTGTGTTAGACGAGGATGTGCTGGACGAGGGTGAGTGTGTTAGACCAGGGTGTGCTGGACGAGGGTGAGTGTGTTAGACAAGGGTGTGCTGGACGAGGGTGAGTGTGTTAGACGAGGGTGTGCTGGACGAGGGTGTGTTAGACGAGGGTGAGTGTGTTTGACGAGGGTGAGTGTTAGATGAGGGTGTGCTGGAGGGTGAGTGTGTTAAACGAGGGTGAGTGTGTTAGATGAGGGTGTGCTGGACGAGGGTGAGTGTGTTAGACGAGGGTGTGCTGGACGAGGGTGTGTGTGTTAGACGAGAGTGTGCTGGACGAGGGTGAGTGTGTTAGACGAGGGTGTGCTGGACGAGGGTGAGTGTGTTAGACGAGGGTGTGCTGGACGAGGGTGAGTGTTAGACGGGGATGTGTTGGACGAGGGTGAGTGTGTTAGACGAGGGTGTGCTGGACGAGGGTGAGTGTTAGACGAGGGTGTGCTGGACGAGGGTGAGTGTGTTAGACGAGGGTGTGCTGGACGAGGGTGAGTGTGTTAGACGAGGGTGTGCTGGACGAGGGTGAGTGTGTTAGACGAGGGTGTGCTGGACGAGGGTGAGTGTGTTAGACGAGGGTGTGATGGACGAGGGTGAGTGTGTTAGACGAGGGTGTGCTGGACGAGGGTGAGTGTGTTAGACGAGTGTGCTGGACGAGGGTGAGTGTGTTAGACGAGAGTGTGCTGGACGAGGGTGAGTGTGTTAGACGAGGGTGTGCTGGACGAGGGTGAGTGTGTTAGACGAGAGTGTGCTGGACGAGGGTGAGTGTGTTAGACGAGGGTGAGTGTTTTAGACGAGGGTGTGCTGGACGAGAGTGAGTGTGTTAGACGAGGGTGTGCTGGACGAGGGTGAGTGTGTTAGACGAGGGTGTACTGGACGAGGGTGAGTGTTTTAGATGAGGGTGTGCTGGACGAGGGTGAGTGTGTTAGACGAGGGTGAGTATGTTAGACGAGGGTGAGTGTGTTAGACGAGGGTGAGTGTGTTAGACGAGGGTGTGCTGGATGAGGGTGAGTGTGTTAGACGAGGGTGAGTGTGTTAAACGAGGGTGTGCTGGACGAGGGTGAGTGTATTAGACGAGGGTGAGTGTATTAGACGAGGGTGAGTGTATTAGACGAGGGTGTGCTGGACGATGGTGAGTGTTATAACGAAATTGTTTGGTAGAGCTGAAAGCGGGGTGTAAATGATACGTCTTCGGAGGCTTCTTACTTTATTGAAAGGTCGTGGTGGGTACACAGGCTTGTGTGTTTGTGCCCATGGCCCGGGAGGGCCATCCCACGAGAGAGGACACTTCTTGACTGAGTGAAGAGTGACGCCAGAGTGAGAGCGTGGCAAGGGCAGACAGGCTGCCGTGCCCACCGAGAGGCCTGGCTTCAGAGAGCAACATTTGAGTGGCGCGAAATATGAACTAAGCTGGCAGACAGCATGGGCTGTCTGTGCAGACAGTACAGGCTGTCTACATATTCTCGGCCACCTACCACGCGTCGTCCCGACGCGACAATACTGGTGGTAAAAGAAACTCGGTCTCTCTCTCGTAGGCACAGGGTACAGAACACAAAATAAAAACATATATATACATATGGACATGGAAAAAAAACTTCCTACAGGGAGGGAAGAAAAGAACATGTGGTGTGTGCTAAACATTGTGGTCATAGGCAGTGAGAGTCGAAGGGCATCACTGCATGCGTTCCTGCATCTGGACAGATACTGCAACACAGGAGACATCGCTGCGGCTGAGCTGTGACGTAACAGGTTACGGTCTCCTCTGGAACGGTGAAGCAGACATCGTCGGAGTCACTGCAGGTTTCTCTCAACCTGGGGCACGACATGCTGGTGCCCTCGAGTGAGGCGTCGACAAAACTTGGCAACTGGGCAGGACTTCTGGCAAGCGACTCAGGAGGACACTTCTCGACTGGTACTGTCGCTGGGCTGTCACTGCCGGCGAGCATGGAGCGAGTTGTGGAGCGAGTCGTGGCAGAGACGACTGGGCAAAACATCTGGGAGTCATAACATCATACACCAGACTGCAGTGAGAGAGCTAGCAGTCAAAGTGACATCTTCTTTGTGCAGGCTGCTCACTGAAGCTTGTGACACGAGGCTGACACAGCGCCTGCCGACAGTGGCTAACTGCGGCTTGGCGAGTATCATTCTCTCGGCAGTTGGAGTTATAGCAGAGGTTAGTCTAAGCGTCCCCAGACTTGTTTCTCTACATATAACTTCACTCTGGTGGTCTGGAGGTGAAGTGAAACAAATCTCGATGGGAATCGTAGCAGGTACGATTCTGCAGAACATCACGAGCGACGAGCATAAAAGCTTTCTGTACAAGAGGGCTCGGTCACTCGGGGCTGTCTTGACATCAGCTGTCATATGCACTGGTCACACGGGTGACTTAACACAGTGGTGCTACTCAGGTCTGGCTCAGACCTCCCTGGACACATGGAAACTTTAAACACACCCGCGGTACATGCGATACAACATGGCTTAAACTAGCAAATGATGCTTTTCTGTGCACAAAACTGACACTAAGACTTATACTAAAATGTGAGAACACTGACTGAGAGGAATTAATTAACACACGACATATATTTTCTCTCAGTCTTCTCGACAATACTAAAATAATTACTGAACACTCGATGGTGACATAATGTGATGTCAGGCATGTCGCGAGGTGACGTCAGCAGACATCTCGAGGTGACGTCAGGCAGACATCGTGAGGTGACGTCAGCAGACATCGTGATGTCATGAAGTCGGGCAGCATCGTCGGTGACGTCAATGTGATGTGGGCAGCAGACCACAGCATGTGGCCTGGGACATCTGGTAACTCACGTGGCTGGTAGATCTACGTGACATCGCCCACACCCAACGTGGCGTCGTGATCCACGTGGTGTCATGATCTACGTGGCATGCTGATCCACGTAGCTTCGAGTGGCCTCGGGCACTCGGATACACAGCTCTGGCAATGAATTCACACGGAAAACAGCAGAAAACACAGCAGAGGGAGTGGGCAGTGGTGAGTGTATGGTAGACGGGTGAGCATGAGTAGGGCGAGCATGGGCAAGGAGAGGAACAGCCACATCCTCTCCTCCTCCCCCACCCACAAACATGTGGAGAAGCTCACACTGGATGCAGAAATTACCACAAAACTCACCTCTGGCTTGCTGAAACAGCTGTGCTGAGCTGAACAACAGCAGCAACATACAAATGACGCTGAACACGTGACTTGAGAAACAGCGTGGGACGCTGTAGCGTGGGGTCACTTACAATTCTCGGAAAATTTCGGCAAATTTCGGTTGGATCCTGCTTGTACCTGTGTCTGGATGCTCAAACGTGCAGACACGACATCAGGATAACTCGTTGAGAGAGGGATGCTTCTTGTGTAGGGTGATGAAGTGAAGATGACTTCATACCTCTCCTTCCTCTCTCCGGGCAAACAACTGCTGTGACCACCGCTGCCACCATTTATAACGAAATTGTTTGGTAGAGCTGAAAGCGGGGTGTAAATGACACGTCTTTGGAGGCTTCTTACTTTATTGAAAGGTCGTGGTGGGTACACAGGCTTGTGTGTTTGTGCCCATGGCCCGGGAGGGCCATCCCACGAGAGAGGACACTTCTTGACTGAGTGAAGAGTGACGCCAGAGTGAGAGCGTGGCAAGGGCAGACAGGCTGGTGTGCCCACCGAGAGGCCTGGCTACAGAGGGCAACACTTGAGTGGCGCGAAATATGAACTAAGCTGGCAGACAGCATGGACTGTCTGTGCAGACAGTGCAGGCTGTCTACAGTGTTAGACGAGGGTGAGTGTGTTAGACGAGGGTGTGCTGGACGAGGGTGAGTGTGTTAGACGAGGGTGTGCTGGACGAGGGTGAGTGTGCTAGACGAGGGTGTGCTGGACGAGGGTGAGTGTGTTAGATGAGGGCATACTGGACGAGGGTGAGTGTTAGACGAGGGTGAGTGTGTTAGACGAGGGTGTGCTGGACGAGGGTGAGTGTGTTAGACGAGGGTGTGCTGGACGAGGGTGTGTTAGACGAGGGTGTGCAGGACGAGGGTGAGTGTGTTAGATGAGGGCGTACTGGACGAGGGTGAGTGTTAGACGAGGGTGAGTGTGTTAGACGAGGGTGTGCTGGACGAGGGTGAGTGCATTGGACGAGGGCGAGTGTGTTAGACGAGGGTGAGTGTGTTAGACGAGGGCGAGTGTGTTAGACGAGGGCGAGTGTGTTAGACGAGGGTGAGTGTTAGACGAGGGCGAGTGTCTTAGACGAGGGTGAGTATGTTAGACGAGGGCGAGTGTGTCAGACGAGGGTGAGTGTGTTAGACGAGGGTGAGTGTGTTAGACGAGGGTGTGTTGGACGAGGGCGTGTGTTAGACGAGGGTGAGTGTGTTAGACGAGGGTGAGTGTGTTAGACGAGGATGAGTGTGTTAGACGAGGGTGAGTGTGTTAGAGGGTGAGTGTGTTAGATGAGGGTGTGTTAGACGAGGGTGAGTGTGCTGGACGAGGATGAGTGTGTTAGACGAGGGTGAGTGTGTTAGACGAGGGTGTGCTGGACGAGGGTGAGAGTGTTAGACGAGGGTGTGCTGGACGAGGGTGAGTGTGTTAGACGAGGGTGTGCTGGACGAGGGTGAGTGTCTTAGACGAGGGTGTGCTGGACGAGGGTGAGTGTGTTAGACGAGGGTGTGCTGGACGAGGGTGAGTGTGTTAGACGAGGGTGTGCTGGACGAGGGTGAGTGTGTTAGACGAGGGTGTGCTGGACGAGTGTTAGACGAGGGTGTGCTGGACGAGAGTGAGTTAGACGAGGGTGTGCTGGACGAGGGTGAGTGTGTTAGACGAGGGTGAGTGTGTTAGACGAGGGTGTGCTGGACGAGGGTGTGTTAGAAGAGGGTGTGCTGGACGAGGGTGAGTGTGTTAGACGAGGGTGTGCTGGACGAGGGTGAGCGTGTTAGACGAGGGTGTGCTGGACGAGGGTGAGTGTGTTAGACGAGGGTGTGCTGGACGAGGGTGAGTGTGTTAGACGAGGGTGTGCTGGACGAGGGTGAGTGTGTTAGACGAGGGTGTGCTGGACGAGGGTGAGTGTGTTAGACGAGGGTGTGCTGGACGAGGGTGAGTGTGTTAGACGAGGGTGTGCTGGACGAGGGTGAGTGTGTTAGACGAGGGTGTGCTGGACGAGTGTTAGACGAGGGTGTGCTGGACGAGAGTGAGTTAGACGAGGGTGTGCTGGACGAGGGTGAGTGTGTTAGACGAGGGTGAGTGTGATAGACGAGGGTGTGCTGGACGAGAGTGTGTTAGAAGAGGGTGTGCTGGACGAGGGTGAGTGTGTTAGACGAGGGTGTGCTGGACGAGGGTGAGCGTGTTAGACGAGGGTGTGCTGGACGAGGGTGAGTGTGTTAGACGAGGGTGTGCTGGACGAGGGTGAGTGTGTTAGACGAGGGTGTGCTGGACGAGGGTGAGTGTTAGACGAGCGTGTGCTGGACGAGGGTGAGTGTTAGACGAGGGTGAGTGTGTTAGACGAGGGTGTGCTGGACGAGGGTGAGTGTGTTAGACGAGGGTGAGTGTGTTAGACGAGGGCGAGTGTGTTAGACGAGGACGAGTGTGCTAGACGAGGGCTAGTGTGTTAGACGAGGGTGAGTGTGTTAGACGAGGGCGAGTGTGTTAGACGAGGGCGAGTGTGTTAGACGAGGGCGAGTGTGTTAGACGAGGGCGAGTGTGTTAGACGAGGGCGAGTGTGTTAGACGAGGGTGAGTGTGTTAGACGAGGGCGAGTGTGTTAGACGAGGGTGAGTGTGTTGGACGAGGGCGAGTGTGTTAGACGAGGGTGAGTGTGTTAGACGAGGGTGAGTGTGTTAGACGAGGGTGTGTTAGACGAGGATGAGTGTGTTAGACGAGGGTGAGTGTGTTAGACGAGGGTGAGTGTGTTAGATGAGGGTGAGTGTGTTAGACGAGGGTGAGTGTGCTGGACGAGGATGCGTGTGTTAGACGAGGGTGAGTGTGTTAGACGAGGGTGAGTGTGTTAGACGAGGGTGAGTGTGGACGATGGTGAGTGTGCTGGACGAGGATGAGTGTGTTAGACGAGGGTGAGTGTTAGACGAGGGTGAGTGTGTTAGACGAGGGTGAGTGTGTTAGACGAGGGTGAGTGTGCTGGACGAGGGTGAGTGTGCTGGACGAGGATGAGTTTTTTTAGACGAGGGCGAGTGTGTTAGACGAGGGTGAGTGTGTTAGACGGAGATGAGTGTGTTAGACGAGGGTGAGTGTGCTGGACGAGGATGAGTGTGTTAGACGAGGGTGAGTGTGTTAGACGAGGGTGAGTGTGTTAGACGAGGGTGAGTGTGGACGATGGTGAGTGTGCTGGACGAGGATGAGTGTGTTAGACGAGGGTGAGTGTTAGACGAGGGTGAATGTGTTAGACGAGGGTGAGTGTGTTAGACGAGGGTGAGTGTGCTGGACGAGAGTGAGTGTGCTGGACGAGGATGAGTTTGTTAGACGAGGGCGAGTGTGTTAGACGAGGGTGAGTGTGTTAGACGGAGATGAGTGTGTTAGACGAGGGTGAGTGTTAGACGAGGATGAGTGTTAGATGAGGGTGAGTGTGTTACACGAGGGTGAGTGTGTTAGTCGAGGGTGAATGTGTTGGACGAGGGCGAGTGTTTTAGACGAGGATGAGTGTTAGACGAGGGTGATTGTGTTAGACGAGGGTGAGTGTCTTAGACGAGCGTGAGTGTGTTAGACGAGGGTGATTGTGTTAGACGAGGGTGATTGTGTTAGACGAGGGTGAGTGTCTTAGACGAGCGTGAGTGTGTTAGACGAGGATGAGTGTGTTAGTCGAGGGTGTGTGTGTTGGACGAGAGCGTGTTAGACGAGGGTGAATGTGTTAGACGAGGATGAGTGTGTTAGTCGAGGGTGAGTGTGTTAGACGAGGATGAGTGTGTTAGTCAAGGGTGTGTGTGTTGGACGAGAGCGTGTTAGACGAGGGTGAGTGTGTTAGACGAGGATGAGTGTGTTAGTCGAGGGTGAGTGTGTTAGACGAGGGTGAGTGTGTTAGACGAGGGTGAGTGTTAGACGAGGGTGATTGTGTTAGACGAGGGTGGGTGTGTTAGACGAGGGTGAGTGTGTTAGACGAGGATGAGTGTGTTAGTCGAGGGTGAGTGTGTTAGACGAGGGTGAGTGTGTTAGACGAGGGTGATTGTGTTAGACGAGGGTGATTGTGTTAGACGAGGGTGAGTGTGTTAGACGACGGTGAGTGTGTTAGACCAAGGTGAGTGTTTATTTTAGATGAGGGTGAGTGTATGAGTGTGTTAGATCAGTGTAAGTGTGAGTGTATAAGTGTGTTAGATCAGTGTAAGTGTGAGTGTATAAGTGTGTTAGATCAGTGTAAGTGTGAGTGTATAAGTGTGTTAGATCAGTGTAAGTGTGAGTGTATAAGTGTGTTAGATCAGTGTAAGTGTGAGTGTATAAGTGTGTTAGATCAGTGTAAGTGTGTATGTTAGATTAGGGTGAGTAAAGTTAAACAGTTTTAGGGATTTCATTACAGTTCAGGTGATGAACAATTCAAACTGAGGCAGTTGCCTCCACGTAGAGTCACAGGGACGTTAGGAAGTATTTCTTCAGCATTATAGTAGCCAGGAAATGGAACAACCTGGACAGCGAAGTGGAAGAGGCAGGAGTCATACACAGCTTTAAGAAGTGATACGATAACGTTCTCTAAGCCAGGAGAGTGAACGTAGTAGCATAGAGGCGGGACCAGGAGCTAAGACTCAACCCCTGTAACTACATACAGCACTGGTATATACTACACATGTGGTAACCATGTGCGGTTATTATTACTAATACTTCGCTCATGGGGAAAAGCTAGACCCGTAAGAGCTACATAGCGTCTGGGAATGGTTGGCAGAGACGATGGAAAGGGGTGATAGCTCCAGTCCCCTGGATCAAGAACCTTTCACCGTTGTCAAGACTCCTCCCTGGGTGGGTCGCTCTGGTGGACGACAGTGTTGAAGGCTAACAGTAAACAAAATATTTATATAAAAAGACACGACTGTAAACAAAACATGGCACGGGTGGGGTCTGAACTCGCGGCAAGAGAGTTGTAAAACTCCAGGCCAGTGCCTAAGCCACTGAGCCAGCTGGCCCAGCGGTTTAGCTGCGAGATAAATAAATAACTTCCCTAGTTTGCGAATTAAGCATAATAATAATAATAATAATAATAATAATAATAATATAGAGGATATAGTTTCACTACATCAGTATATCACGACCTAAATAGTTGAGTACATCAGCGGCGTCACCTTCATCACTGGCTGTGTCCACACACACACACACAAGTACATCAGCGGCGTCACCTTCATCACTGGCTGTGTCCACACACACACACACACACACAAGTACATCAGCGGCGTCACCTTCATCACTGGCTGTGTCCACACACACTCACACACAAGTACATCAGCGGCGTCACCTTCATCACTGGCTGTGTCCACACACACACACACAAGTACATCAGCGGCGTCACCTTCATCACTGGCTGTGTCCACACACACACACACACACACAAGTACATCAGCGGCGTCACCTTCATCACTGGCTGTGTCCACACACACACACACACACACAAGTACATCAGCGGCGTCACCTTCATCACTGGCTGTGTCCACACACACACACACACACGTACATCAGCGGCGTCACCTTCATCACTGGCTGTGTCCACACACACACACACACACACAAGTACATCAGCGGCGTCACCTTCATCACTGGCTGTGTCCACACACACACACACACACACAAGTACATCAGCGGCGTCACCTTCATCACTGGCTGTGTCCACACACACACACACACAAGTACATCAGCGGCGTCACCTTCATCACTGGCTGTGTCCACACACACACACACACACACAAGTACATCAGCGGCGTCACCTTCATCACTGGCTGTGTCCACACACACACACACACAAGTACATCAGCGGCGTCACCTTCATCACTGGCTGTGTCCACACACACACACACAAGTACATCAGCGGCGTCACCTTCATCACTGGCTGTGTCCACACACACACACACACACACAAGTACATCAGCGGCGTCACCTTCATCACTGGCTGTGTCCACACACACACACACACAGTACATCAGCGGCGTCACCTTCATCACTGGCTGTGTCCACACACACACACACACACAGCGGCGTCACCTTCATCACTGTACATCAGCGGCGTCACCTTCATCACTGGCTGTGTCCACACACACACACACACACACAAGTACATCAGCGGCGTCACCTTCATCACTGGCTGTGTCCACACACACACACACACAAGTACATCAGCGGCGTCACCTTCATCACTGGCTGTGTCCACACACACACACACACAAGTACATCAGCGGCGTCACCTTCATCACTGGCTGTGTCCACACACACACACACACACACAAGTACATCAGCGGCGTCACCTTCATCACTGGCTGTGTCCACACACACACACACACACACAGTACATCAGCGGCGACACCTTCATCACTGGCTGTGTCCACACACACACACACACAGTACATCAGCGGCGTCACCTTCATCACTGGCTGTGTCCACACACACACACACACACACAAGTACATCAGCGGCGTCACCTTCATCACTGGCTGTGTCCACACACACACACACACACAAGTACATCAGCGGCGTCACCTTCATCACTGGCTGTGTCCACACACACACACACAAGTACATCAGCGGCGTCACCTTCATCACTGGCTGTGTCCACACACACACACACACACACAAGTACATCAGCGGCGTCACCTTCATCACTGGCTGTGTCCACACACACACACACACACACAAGTACATCAGCGGCGTCACCTTCATCACTGGCTGTGTCCACACACACACACACACACCAGTACATCAGCGGCGTCACCTTCATCACTGGCTGTGTCCACACACACACACACACACAAGTACATCAGCGGCGTCACCTTCATCACTGGCTGTGTCCACACACACACACACACACAAGTACATCAGCGGCGTCACCTTCATCACTGGCTGTGTCCACACACACACACACACACAAGTACATCAGCGGCGTCACCTTCATCACTGGCTGTGTCCACACACACACACACACACACAAGTACATCAGCGGCGTCACCTTCATCACTGGCTGTGTCCACACACACACACACACACAAGTACATCAGCGGCGTCACCTTCATCACTGGCTGTGTCCACACACACACACACACACACAAGTACATCAGCGGCGTCACCTTCATCACTGGCTGTGTCCACACATACACACACACACAGTACATCAGCGGCGTCACCTTCATCACTGGCTGTGTCCACACACACACACACAAGTACATCAGCGGCGTCACCTTCATCACTGGCTGTGTCCACACACACACACACACACACAAGTACATCAGCGGCGTCACCTTCATCACTGGCTGTGTCCACACACACACACACACACACACAAGTACATCAGCGGCGTCACCTTCATCACTGGCTGTGTCCACACACACACACACAAGTACATCAGCGGCGTCACCTTCATCACTGGCTGTGTCCACACACACACACACACACACAAGTACATCAGCGGCGTCACCTTCATCACTGGCTGTGTCCACACACACACACACACACACAAGTACATCAGCGGCGTCACCTTCATCACTGGCTGTGTCCACACACACACACACACACAAGTACATCAGCGGCGTCACCTTCATCACTGGCTGTGTCCACACACACACACACACACACAGTACATCAGCGGCGTCACCTTCATCACTGGCTGTGTCCACACACACACACACACACACAAGTACATCAGCGGCGTCACCTTCATCACTGGCTGTGTCCACACACACACACACACAAGTACATCAGCGGCGTCACCTTCATCACTGGCTGTGTCCACACACACACACACACAAGTACATCAGCGGCGTCACCTTCATCACTGGCTGTGTCCACACACACACACACACACACAAGTACATCAGCGGCGTCACCTTCATCACTGGCTGTGTCCACACACACACACACAAGTACATCAGCGGCGTCACCTTCATCACTGGCTGTGTCCACACACACACACACACACACACACACACACACACACACACACACACACAAGTACATCAGCGGCGTCACCTTCATCACTGGCTGTGTCCACACACACACACACACACACACACACACACACACACACACACACACACAAGTACATCAGCGGCGTCACCTTCATCACTGGCTGTGTCCACACACACACACACACAAGTACATCAGCGGCGTCACCTTCATCACTGGCTGTGTCCACACACACACACACACAAGTACATCAGCGGCGTCACCTTCATCACTGGCTGTGTCCACACACACACACACACACAAGTACATCAGCGGCGTCACCTTCATCACTGGCTGTGTCCACACACACACACACACACACACACAAGTACATCAGCGGCGTCACCTTCATCACTGGCTGTGTCCACACACACACACACAAGTACATCAGCGGCGTCACCTTCATCACTGGCTGTGTCCACACACACACACACACACAAGTACATCAGCGGCGTCACCTTCATCACTGGCTGTGTCCACACACACACACACACAAGTACATCAGCGGCGTCACCTTCATCACTGGCTGTGTCCACACACACACACACACAACCTTCATCACTGTACATCAGCGGCGTCACCTTCATCACTGGCTGTGTCCACACACACACACACACACAGTACATCAGCGGCGTCACCTTCATCACTGGCTGTGTCCACACACACACACACACAACACACAAGTACATCAGCGGCGTCACCTTCATCACTGGCTGTGTCCACACACACACACACAAGTACATCAGCGGCGTCACCTTCATCACTGGCTGTGTCCACACACACACACACACACACAAGTACATCAGCGGCGTCACCTTCATCACTGGCTGTGTCCACACACACACACACACAAGTACATCAGCGGCGTCACCTTCATCACTGGCTGTGTCCACACACACACACACACACAGTACATCAGCGGCGTCACCACTGGCTGTGTCCACACACACACACACAAGTACATCAGCGGCGTCACCTTCATCACCGGCTGTGTCCACACACACACACACACACACACAAGTACATCAGCGGCGTCACCTTCATCACTGGCTGTGTCCACACACACACACACACACAGCGGCGTCACCTTCATCACTGTACACACACACACACACAAGTACATCAGCGGCGTCACCTTCATCACTGGCTGTGTCCACACACACACACACACACACACACACACACACACACACACACAAGTACATCAGCGGCGTCACCTTCATCACTGGCTGTGTCCACACACACACACACACAAGTACATCAGCGGCGTCACCTTCATCACTGGCTGTGTCCACACACACACACACAAGTACATCAGCGGCGTCACCTTCATCACTGGCTGTGTCCACACACACACACACAAGTACATCAGCGGCGTCACCTTCATCACTGGCTGTGTCCACACACACACACACACACAAGTACATCAGCGGCGTCACCTTCATCACTGGCTGTGTCCACACACACACACACACAAGTACATCAGCGGCGTCACCTTCATCACTGGCTGTTTCCACACACACACACACACACATCAGCGGCGTCACCTTCATCACTGGCTGTGTCCACACACACACACACACACACACACAAGTACATCAGCGTGGTCACCTTCATCACTGGCTGTGTCCACACACACACACACACAAGTACATCAGCGGCGTCACCTTCATCACTGGCTGTGTCCACACACACACACACACAAGTGTGTCCACATCAGCATCAGGCGTCACCTTCATCACTGGCTGTGTCCACACACACACACACACAAGTACATCAGCGGCGTCACCTTCATCACTGGCTGTGTCCACACACACACACACACACACAAGTACATCAGCGGCGTCACCTTCATCACTGGCTGTGTCCACACACACACACACAAGTACATCAGCGGCGTCACCTTCATCACTGGCTGTGTCCACACACACACACACACACAAGTACATCAGCGGCGTCACCTTCATCACTGGCTGTGTCCACACACACACACACACAAGTACATCAGCGGCGTCACCTTCATCACCGGCTGTGTCCACACACACACACACACACACACACACACACACACACACACACACACACACACAAGTACATCAGCGGCGTCACCTTCATCACTGGCTGTGTCCACACACACACACACAAGTACATCAGCGGCGTCACCTTCATCACTGTACATCAGCGGCGTCACCTTCATCACTGGCTGTGTCCACACACACACAAGTACATCACACCTTCATCACTGGCTGTGTCCACACACACACACACACACAAGTACATCAGCGGCGTCACCTTCATCACTTGCTGTGTCCACACACACACACACACAAGTACATCAGCGGCGTCACCTTCATCACTGGCTGTGTCCACACACACACACACACACACAGTACATCAGCGGCGTCACCTTCATCACTGGCTGTGTCCACACACACACACACACACAAGTACATCAGCGGCGTCACCTTCATCACTGGCTGTGTCCACACACACACACACACAAGTACATCAGCGGCGTCACCTTCATCACTGGCTGTGTCCACACACACACACACACACAAGTACATCAGCGGCGTCACCTTCATCACTGGCTGTGTCCACACACACACACACACACACAAGTACATCAGCGGCGTCACCTTCATCACTGGCTGTGTCCACACACACACACACACAAGTACACACACATCACTGGCTGTGTCCACAAGTACATCAGCGGCGTCACCTTCATCACTGGCTGTGTCCACACACACACACACACACACACACACACACACACACACACACACACACACACACACACACACACACACACACACACACACAAGTACATCAGCGGCGTCACCTTCATCACTGGCTGTGTCCACACACACACACACACAAGTACATCAGCGGCGTCACCTTCATCACTGGCTGTGTCCACACACACACACACACACACACACACACACACACACACACACACACAAGTACATCAGCGGCGTCACCTTCATCACTGGCTGTGTCCACACACACACACACACAAGTACATCAGCGGCGTCACCTTCATCACTGGCTGTGTCCACACACACACACACAAGTACATCAGCGGCGTCACCTTCATCACTGGCTGTGTCCACACATACACACATCACTATCTTAACAAATTACCTTTATTGTAGCTGAAGAAAAATCCCGCATGCTGTGTGTAAATACTTTTAGACTTAGTTACAACTTATCAGTTGTGCCGCAAGTCTGAGACACAGTCAATGTATCATCGTCTCAACACTGTTCTTACTCTCCTAGACGGAGCGCCTTTACCACCTTTGTCTCCCCTGAAGGAAGGTTCCTTGACGCTGGCGAAGGGCTCTTGATCCAGGAAATTGGATCCATGCTCCAGTTCCCTGACTTAGAGCCTGAATACCTTCCATCCTTCCCCCCCACAGGCGCCGTATAATCCCTACGGGTTTAGCGCTCCCCCATGATTACATTAATAATAACATACCACCTTCAATGGTCTGTGGAAGCACCGTCTTCAAGAAACGAAACTATTATCCCCAAAGGACTACGTGGTATCAAATTCTTCGTTAGTTACTTTAACATTACGCAGCCCATACCAACCGTGTGGGTGGTAGTCAAAAGATTACAGAGGTATATAATGGGTCCAGGGACTGGACCCCAAAGTTTTGATAGTTGAACTAGTTTAGAGTGGTACTGTTTACATGTTTATATCCGGTCCCAATCGTAATAAGTTATTTATACAGACATGAATTACGTCACACAGGAGAAAAAAAAAGTAAGTGATAATGCGTTATTTACAGTGGGCAAAGTCAGGGTACTTTTTCCAGAATGGTTTGTAATATACCACTGTAGATAAAATACTTTGACATTTCTCGAACATTTCGGAGTTGTCTCTGAATTCATTAATTTTATCGCATTCCAATACATAATGAAGCAAGGTGTGATAATTGTCAATCTGGTAAAATTTACATTTAGTCTTAGTCTACATCTGATTTTGGTGATTTAACCTCCCAAAAATACTTATAACCCAGCCGGAGCCGGGCACTAGTGGCTAGGGATCATGATCTTCCTGGAGGGATCAGTGCCACACGGCTGAGTCTGCCACTGGGCAGTATAACCCACCCACTTCTTCACAACTGAAACATAATAAGCAAAAATATTATTATTATATTTATATAAAAAGCCCTAAATTCATATGGGATATCTAGCTACAGTATAACCATATATAAATATAGAGTGGGGACTCGCCTCGCAAGCTACCATGAAGGACAGGACAGGTAGCGTGACGGGTAAGGAAGTCATGTTCATGCGAGGACAGTAGATTCCACCAGAGCAGTGCCGCCCTCTCCACCACGCCCACGCCCACGCCCACCCACGGAAACACTGTCCGCCCACCTGATAAGTAGAAAACAACACTCAATCACGGTTCTCCCACCTGCAGAGTAAACATAGCAGTCACTTACACTTAGCTTAGGTTTCACGGCCAGTCGACTGCACTGGAGTCGTTAAGACTGTTTTATTTGTAATATACTACTTGTAATATACATGAATATGTCAATCCTTTAAACAGAGATATGTCAAGACCACACTGGTGGACCATCACCACTGAGATACACAGACCTGGTCGTCAAGACCACACTGGTGGACCATCACCACTGAGATACACAGACCTGGTCGTCAAGACCACACTGGTGGGCCAGCATTAAGCTTCACAGACCTGGTCGTCATAACTTCAAAAACGGGGAAAAAAAAAGTTTACGACCCAAGCAAAAAAATATCTGTTTCCCATCAAGCGTACATCCAATACAGACCTGCCGTGGGCGCCTGCAGGAAAGTGAGCACACTGGCCATCCTCTCCCCGACGTGTAGGTCGGGAGGGCTTCTGACCGGGCCGTAGGTGTCTCTATGGGCCTCGTAGCTCCCTCCCAGCCCATACTCTGCTACCTAGGAAAGACAGCAAGAATTTATTGAATAAGACACGTGTGCACTTGGGTATCTTCATTTGTAGAAAAGTAACTAAGTAGTGCCCTCGCCTTCACTATACAACCATCGAGCGGCCATGTAGAAGCAGTACAGTAAGATATGTTGTATAGATTTTGCTCCTTTATGTATTATAGTGTCCCGTTGCTCTCGGATCTTCATGAAACAATTTCAAGGCACCTGAGCAGGTTGAGAATAAAGGTAAAGATTCTGAGCTGCTCTCAAAGTTTCAGACTCTGTAACCTAATAATTAACTTACGCTGTTCAGTCACAAGACACAGTAATAATAATAATAATAATAATAATAATAATAATAATAATAATAATAATAATAATAATAATAATAATTTTATTTTTTTATTTTATTATCACACTGGCCGATTCCCACCAAGGCAGGGTGGCCCGAAAAGGAAAAACTTTCACCATCATTCACTCCATCACTGTCTTGCCAGAAGGGTGCTTTACACTACAGTTTTTAAACTGCAACATTAACACCCCTCCTTCAGAGTGCAGGTACTGTACTTCCCATCTCCAGGACTCAAGTCCGGCCTGCCGGTTTCCCTGAACCCCTTCATAAATGTTACTTTGCTCTATATGTACAAGGTATACAGTCCTAGCTGATATCAATGACATACTACTATATAGAAAGCCCTTTGTTATGCAGAGCATTTCGGGCAAATTAGGTCAATTTTGTCCCAAGATGCGACCCACACCAGTCGACTAACACCCAGGTACCAATTTACTGATAGGTTAACACGGACAGCAGGTGTCTTAACGAAACACGTCCTAATGTTTCCACCCGTACCGGGGATCGACCCCAAGACCTCAGTGTTTGAGTTGAATGCGCTAGCAATCGAACTACAGGAAATTAAATATAATTTTTGTATTTAATTCTTAATAAGTGAACAAAATTATTAGTCGAGCGATTAAAATTTCACGTTAGAGCATTATTAAAGAATTAAAGTTTTACTTGAGAATACTGTTAAGGAAGAAGTTGGATAAATAAAACTATTAAAATAAATTAATTATATTGAAATGAGTAAAGAACTCAGAGCAACGTAAGTGATGTACACTCAGCAACCTGTGAACGAAAAGTGAAAATTAATCACATGAGTGTGAACTTACGTCACATGACTGTGAATGTACGTCACATGAGTGTGAACTTACGTCACATGACTGTGAATGTACGTCACATGAGGGTGAACTTACGTCACATGACTGTGAATGTACGTCACATGAGTGTGAACTTGCGTCACATGACTGTGAATCTACGTCACATGAGTGTGAACTTATGTCACATGACTGTGAATCTACGTCACATGAGTGTGAACTTACGTCACATGACTGTGAATGTTCGTCACATGAGTGTGAACTTACGTCACATGACTGTGAATCTACGTCACATGAGTGTGAACTTACGTCACATGACTGTGAATCTACGTCACATGAGTGTGAACTTACGTCACATGAGGGTGAATTTAGGTCGCATGAGTGTGAACTTAGGTCACATGAGGGTGAACTTAGGTCGCATGAGTGTGAACTTAGGTCACATGAGGGTGAACTTAGGTCACATGAGGGTGAACTTAAGTCACATGAGGGTGAACTTAGGTCACATGAGGGTGAACTTAGGTCACATGAGGGTGAACTTAGGTCACATGAGGGTGAACTTAGGTCACATGAGGGTGAATTTACGGTGTAACCGAAGAGTCTCAGAATACGCTTAGTGCAATAACGATCCAAAATTGAAGTGTCGACACTTATACAAGACAAAATAAGTAGACTCTTGGATGTCAATACCTCCCTGCTCCGGCTGGCACTACCTGCTCCGGCTGGCACTACCTGCTCCGGCTGGCACTACCTCCCTGCTCCGGCTGGCACTACCTGCTCCGGCTGGCACTACCTGCTCCGGCTGACACTACCTCCTTGCTCCGGCTGGCACTACCTGCTCCGGCTGGCACTACCTCCCTGCTCCGGCTGGCACTACCTCCCTGCTCCGGCTGGCACTACCTCCCTGCTCCGGCTGGAACTACCTCCCTGCTCCGGCTGGCACTACCTCCCTGCTCCGGCTGACACTACCTTCCTGCTCCGGCTGGCACTACCTCCCTGTTCCGGCTGGCACTACCTGCTCCGGCTGGCACTACCTGCTCCGGCTGGCACTACCTCCCTGCTCCGGCTGGCACTACCTCCCTGCTCCGGCTGGCACTACCTCCCTGCTCCGGCTGGCACTACCTCCCTGCTCCAGCTGGAACTACCTCCCTGCTCCGGCTGGCACTACCTCCCTGCTCCGGCTGACACTACCTTCCTGCTCCGGCTGGCACTACCTCCCTGTTCCGGCTGGCATTACCTCCCTGCTCTGTCTGGCACTACCACCCTGCTCCGGCTGGCACTACCTCCCTGCTCCGGCTGGCACTACCTCCCTGCTCCGGCTGGCATTACCTCCCTGCTCCGGCTGACACTACCTCTCTCCTCCGGCTGACACTACCTCTCTCCTCCGGCTGGCACTACCTCCCTGCTCCGGCTGGCACTACCTCCCTGCTCCGGCTGGCACTACCTCCCTGCTCCGGCTGACACTACCTTCCTGCTCCAGTTGGCACTACCTCCCTGCTCCGGCTGGCACTACCTCCCTGCTCCGGCTGGCACTACCTCTCTGCTCCGGCTGGCACTACCTCCCTGCTCCGGCTGGCACTACCTCCCTGCTCCGGCTGGCACTACCTCCCTGCTCCGGCTGGCACTACCTCCCTGCTCCGGCTGGCACTACCTCTCTGCTCCGGCTGGAACTACCTCCCTGCTCCGGCTGGCACTACCTCCCTGCTCCGGCTGGCACTACCTCTCTGCTCCGGCTGGCACTACCTCCCTGCTCCGGCTGGCACTACCTCCCTGCTCCGGCTGGCACTACCTCCCTGCTCCGGCTGGCACTACCTCCCTGCTCCGGCTGGCACTACCTCCCTGCTCCGGCTGGCACTACCTCCCTGCTCCGGCTGGCACTACCTCTCTGCTCCGGCTGGCACTACCTCCCTGCTCCGGCTGGCACTACCTCCCTGCTCCGGCTGGCACTACCTCCCTGCTCCGGCTGGCACTACCTCCCTGCTCCGGCTGGCACGACCTCTCTGCTCCGGCTGGAACTACCTCCCTGCTCCGGCTGGCACTACCTCCCTGCTCTGACTAGCAATACCTCCCTGCTCCGGCTGGCACTACCTCTCTGCTCCGGCTGGCACTACCTCTCTGCTCCGGCTGGCACTACCTCCCTGCTCCGGCTGGCACTACCTCCCTGCTCCGGCTGGCACTACCTCCCTGCTCCGGCTGACACTACCTCTCTGCTCCGGCTGGCACTACCTCTCTGCTCCGGCTGGCACTACCTCCCTGCTCTGGCTGGCACTACCTCCCTGCTCCGGCTGGCACTACCTCCCTGTTCCGGCTGGCACTACCTCCCTGCTCCGGCTGGCACTAACACCCTGCTCCGGCTGACACTACCTCCCTGCTCCGGCTGGCACTACCTCCCTGCTCCGGCTGGCACTACCTCCCTGCTCCGGCTGGCACTACCTCCCTGCTCCGGCTGGCACTACCTCCCTGCTCCGGCTGGAACTACCTCCCTGCTCCGGCTGGAACTACCTCCCTGCTCCGGCTGGCACTACCTCCCTGCTCTGACTGGCACTACCTCCCTGCTCCGGCTGGCACTACCACCCTGCTCCGGCTGGCACTACCTCCCTGCTCCGGCTGGCACTACCTCCCTGCTTCGGCTGGCATTACCTCCCTGCTCCGGCTGACACTACCTCTCTGCTCCGGCTGGCATTACCTCTCTGCTCCGACTGGCACTACCTCCCTGCTCCGGCTGACACTACCTTCCTGCTCCAGTTGGCACTACCTCCCTGCTCCGGCTGGCACTACCTCTCCGCTCCGGCTGGCACTACCTCCCTGCTCCGGCTGGAACTACTTCTTGTTCCGGCTGGCACTACCTCCCTGCTCCGGCTGACACTACCTTCCTGCTCCAGTTAGCACTACCTCCCTGCTCCGGCTGGCACTACCTCTCTGCACCGGCTGGCACTACCTCCCTGCTCCGGCTGGCACTACTTCTTGTTCCGGCTGGCACTACCTCCCTGCTCCGGCTGGCACTACCTCTTGTTCCGGCTGGCACTACCTCCCTGCTCCGGCTGGCACTACCTCTCTGCTCCAGCTGGCACTACCTCTCTGCTCCGGTTGGCGCTACCTCCCTGCTCCGGCTGGCACTACCTCCCTGCTCCGGCTGGCACTACCTCCCTGCTCCGGCTGGCACTACCTCTCTGCTCCGGCTGGCACTACCTCCCTGCTTCGGCTGGCACTACCTCCCTGCACTACCTCCCTGCTCCGGCTGACACTACCTCCCTGCTCCGGCTGGCACTACCTCCCTGCTCCGGCTGGCACTACATCTTTGCTCCGGCTGGCACTACCTCCCTGCTTCGGCTGGCACTACCTCCCTGCTCTGGCTGGCACTACCTCCCTGCTCCGGCTGGCACTACCTCCCTGCTCCGGCTGACACTACCTCTCTGCTCCGGCTGGCACTACCTCCCTGCTCCGGCTGGCACTACCTCCCTGCTCCGGCTGGCACTACCTCCCTGCTCCGGCTGGCACTACCTCCCTGCTCCGGCTGGCACTACCTCCCTGCTCCGGCTGGCACTACCTCCCTGCTCCGGCTGGCACTACCTCCCTGCTCCGGCTGGCACTACCTCCCTGCTCCGGCTGGCACTACCTCCCTGCTCCGGCTGGCACTACCTCCCTGCTCCGGCTGGCACTACCTCCCTGCTCCGGCTGGGACTACCTCCCTGCTCCGGCTGGCACTACCTCCGTGCTCCGGCTGGCACTACCTCCCTGCTCCGGCTGGCACTACCTCCCTGCTCCGGCTGACACTACCTCCCTGCTCCGGCTGGCACTACCTATCTGCTCCGGCTGACACTACCTCCCTGCTCCGGCTGGCACTACCTCCCTGCTCCGGCTGGCACTACCTCCCTGCTCCGGCTGGCACTACCTCCCTGCTGCGGCTGGCACTACCTCCCTGCTCCGGCTGGCACTATCTCCCTGCTCTGGCTGGCACTACCTCCCTGCTCCTGCTGACACTACCTCCCTGCTTCGGCTGGCACTACCTCTCTGCTCCGGCTGACACTACCTCCCTGCTCCAGCTGGCACTACCTCCCTGCTCCGGCTGGCACTACCTCCCTGCTCCGGCTGGCACTACATCAACTGGGACCAGGTAAACCATGTCCTAAATGAAACATGTTGGGAAGATGTCTTAAATGACATGGATCCAAACCAGTGCCTTGAAAGGATCAACTTCCTGGTAGCCGAAGCATGTTCTAGGCATATTCCCCTAAGAAAGAAGAAGAGCAGGAGTAAACTGGAGAGAAAAAGACGCTCCCTCTACAGAAGACGACGAAGAGTCACTGAGCTCCTCAGGAGTGCTCGAATATCTGATACACGAAAGGAGGCGCTGACCAGGGAAGTGGAAACTATCAAACTTAAGCTAAATGACTCTTACAGGAACCAGGAGAGGCAGGAGGAGCTTAAAGCTATTAGTGAAATTGAAAGAAATTCAAAATATTTCTTTTCATATGCCAAAAACAAGGCAAATACCACATCTAGTATCGGGCCCTTACTCAGACAAGATGGGACTTACACAGATGACAACAAGGAAACGAGTGAAATATTGAAATCCTAGTACGACTCTGTTTTTAGTGAACCACTAATCGGTCTGAGGATCGACGACCCAAATGATTTCTTCATGAATGAGCCTCAAAACTCCATAAATGTATGCCAGATTTCCGACATTACCCTAACTCCGATAGATTTCGAAAAAGCCATTGACAACATGCCTATGCACTCAGCCCCAGGCCCAGACTCGTGGAACTCTGTTTTCATTAAGAACTGCAAGAAACCCCTCTCGCGTGCCCTAAGTACACTATGGAGGAGGAGCTTGGACATGGGTGAAATTCCACAGTCACTTAAAACAACGGATATAGCCCCACTCCATAAAGGTGGCAGCAAAGCATTAGCTAAGAACTATAGACCAATAGCTCTGACGTCCCACATCATAAAAATCTTTGAAAGAGTGCTAAGAAGCAGGATTGCAAATCACCTGGATTCCCAAAATCTGCACAATCCAGGGCAACATGGGTTCAGGGCAGGTCGCTCCTGCCTCTCACAACTACTGGATCACTATGACATGGCCTTGGATGCACTGGAAGAAAATCAGAATGCAGATGTAATATACACAGACTTTGCAAAAGCATTTAACAAATGCGATCATGGCGTAATAGCCCATAAAATACGTGCTAAAGGAATAACTGGGAAAGTGGGGAGATGGATCTTCAACTTCCTAACAAATCGAACACAAAGAGTAGTGGTCAACAGAGTTAAATCGGAGGCTGCCATAGTGAAGAGCTCTGTTCCACAAGGCACAGTACTCGCCCCCATCTTATTCCTTATCCTCATATCAGACATAAACAGAGATATACACCACAGCACCGTATCATCCTTTGCGGATGATACTAGGATCTGCATGAGGCTGTCATCTGCTGAGGACGCGGTTAACCTCCAAGAAGATATAAACAAAGTTTTCCAGTGGGCAACGGTAAACAATATGATGTTCAATGAGGACAAATTCCAACTACTCCGTTATGGAAAACTGGAGGAGTTAATAACTAGAACAGAGTATACTACTGACTCCGGCCATACAATAGAGCGGAAAAATAATGTAAGGGACCTAGGAGTAGTAATGTCTGAGGATCTCACTTTCAAGGATCACAACAGTGCCACGATCGCACGTGCAAAGAAAATGATAGGATGGATAATGAGAACTTTCAAAACGAGAGATGCCAAGTCCATGATGATCCTTTTCAAATCACTTGTTCTCTCTAGGCTGGAATACTGCTGTACCTTAACATCTCCATTCAAAGCAGGTGAAATCGCAGATCTAGAGAGTGTACAGAGATCCTTTACTGCACGTATAAGTTCTGTCAAGCACCTTAGCTACTGGGAACGCTTGGAAGCACTTGACTTGTACTCGTTGGAACGCAGGAGGGAGAGATATATCATAATCTACACTTGGAAAATCTTGGAAGGAATGGTCCCAAATCTGCACACAGAAATCACTCCCTACGAAAGTAAAAGACTGGGCAGGCGATGCAAAATGCCCCCAATAAAAAGTAGGGGCGCCATTGGTACACTAAGGGAAAACACCATAAGTGTCCGGGGCCCAAAACTGTTCAACAGCCTCCCATCAAGCATTAGGGGAATTGCCAATAAACCCCTGGCTGCCTTCAAGAGAGAGCTGGACAGATACCTAAAGTCAGTGCCGGATCAGCCGGGCTGTGGCTCGTACGTTGGACTGCGTGCGGCCAGCAGTAACAGCCTAGTTGATCAGGCCCTGATCCATCGGGAGGCCTGGTCATGGACCGGGCCGCGGGGGCGTTGATCCCCGGAATAACCTCCAGATAACCTCCCTGCTCCGGCTGGCACTACCTCCCTGCTCCGGCTGACACTACCTCCCTGCTCCGGCTGGCACTACCTCCCTGCTGACACTACCTCCCTAAAGTCAGTGCCGGATCAGCCGGGCTGTGGCTCGTACGTTGGACTGCGTGCGGCCAGCAGTAACAGCCTAGTTGATCAGGCCCTGATCCATCGGGAGGCCTGGTCATGGACCGGGCCGCGGGGGCGTTGATCCCCGGAATAACCTCCAGATAACCTCCCTGCTCCGGCTGACACTACCTCCCTGCTCCGGCTGGCACTACCTCCCTGCTCCGGCTGGCACTACAGCTCTGCTCCGGCTGGCACTACCTCCCTGCTCCGGCTGGCACTACCTCCCTGCTCCGGCTGGCACTACCTCCCTGCTCCGGCTGGCACTACAGCTCTGCTCCGGCTGGCACTACATCCCTGCTCCGGCTGGCACTACCTCCCTGCTCCGGCTGGCACTACCTCCCTGCTCCGGCTGGCACTACCTCCCTGCTCCGGCTGGCACTACCTCCCTGCTCCGGCTGACACTACCTCCCTGCTCCGGCTGGCACTACCTCCCTGCTCCGGCTGGCAAAACCTAGTCATTGTGGTAGTCTACAAGCCTCCGGATGCAACATCCCAGCAATTCCAGGAACAGCTGTTAAAAATTGACCACTGTCTGGAAAATCTTCCAGCTCCTGCACCCAACATCTTGCTCCTGGGGGATTTCAACTTAAGGCACCTAAAATGGAGGAATATAGCAAATAATATTGTTGCAGTAATAACACCAGGAGGCAGCTCTGATGAAAACTCACACTCACACGAGCTTTTAAATCTCTGCACAAAATTCAGTTTAAACCAGCAAATAATAGAGCCTACTAGAATGGAGAATACACTAGACCTCATCTTCACTAACAATGATGATCTGATAAGAAATGTCACCATATCAAAAGCAATATACTCAGATCACAACATAATTGAGGTTCAGACATGTATGCGCAGAGCCCCAGACCTACAAAATGAGATTAGTCACGAGGGAGCATTCACCAAATTCAACTTCAATAACAAAAACATAAAGTGGGACCAAGTAAACCAAGTCCTAACCGATATAAGCTGGGAAGATATACTAAGCAACACAGACCCCAACTTATGCCTAGAACAGATTAACTTGGTGGCACTCGATATATGCACAAGACTTATTCCTCTAAGAAAAAGGAGGAGTAGATGTAAAATAGAAAGAGACAGGCGCTCTCTTTACAGGCGACGGAAAAGAATAACAGAGCGGCTAAAAGAGGTCAATCTATCTGAAATGCGTAGGGAGACACTGGTCAGAGAAATAGCAAACATCGAACTTAAGCAAAAGGAATCTTATAGGAGTCAGGAATCGCGGGAAGAACTAAAAGCCATAAATGAAATCGAAAGAAACCCAAAGTATTTCTTCTCCTATGCCAAATCAAAGTCGAGAACAACGTCCAGTATTGGGCCCTTACTTAAACAAGATGGGTCCTACACAGATGACAGCAAGGAAATGAGTGAGCTACTCAAGTCCCAATATGACTCAGTTTTTAGCAAGCCACTAACCAGACTGAGAGTCGAAGATCAAAATGATTTTTTTATGAGAGAGCCACAGAATTTGGTTAATTAACACAAGCCTATCTGATGTTATCCTGACGCCAAATGACTTCGAACAGGCGATAAATGACATGCCCATGCACTCTGCCCCAGGGCCAGACTCATGGAACTCCGTGTTCATCAAGAACTGCAAGAAGCCCCTATCACGAGCCTTTACCATCCTATGGAGAGGGAGCATGGACACGGGGGTCGTCCCACAGTTACTAAAAACAACAGACATAGCCCCACTCCACAAAGGGGGCAGTAAAGCAACAGCAAAGAACTACAGACCGATAGCACTAACATCCCATATCATAAAAATCTTTGAAAGAGTCCTAAGAAGCAAGATCACCACCCATCTAGAAACCCATCAGTTACACAACCCAGGGCAACATGGGTTTAGAGCAGGTCGCTCCTGTCTGTCTCAACTATTGGATCACTACGACAAGGTCCTAGATGCACTAGAAGACAAAAAGAATGCAGATGTAATATATACAGACTTTGCAAAAGCCTTCGACAAGTGTGACCATGGCGTAATAGCGCACAAAATGCGTGCTAAAGGAATAACAGGAAAAGTCGGTCGATGTATCTATAATTTCCTCACTAACAGAACACAGAGAGTAGTAGTCAACAGAGTAAAGTCCGAGGCAGGCACGGTGAAAAGCTCTGTTCCACAAGGCACAGTACTCGCTCCCATCTTGTTCCTCATCCTCATATCTGACATAGACAAGGATGTCAGCCACAGCACCGTGTCTTCCTTTGCAGATGACACCCGAATCTGCATGACAGTGTCTTCCATTGCAGACACTGCAAGGCTCCAGGCGTACATCAACCAAATCTTTCAGTGGGCTGCAGAAAACAATATGAAGTTCAACGATGAGAAATTTCAATTACTCAGATATGGTAAACATGAGGAAATTAAATCTTCATCAGAGTACAACACAAATTCTGGCCACAAAATAGAGCGAAACACCAACGTCAAAGACCTGGGAGTGATCATGTCGGAGGATCTCACCTTCAAGGACCATAACAATGTATCGATCGCATCTGCTAGAAAAATGACAGGATGGATAATGAGAACCTTCAAAACGAGGGATGCCAAGCCCATGATGACACTCCTCAGGTCACTTGTTCTATCTAGGCTGGAATATTGCTGCACACTAACAGCACCTTTCAAGGCAGGTGAAATTGTTGACCTAGAAAATGTACAGAGAACCTTCACGGCGCGCATAACGGAGATAAAACACCTCAATTACTGGGAGCGCTTGAGGTTCCTGAACCTGTATTCCCTGGAACGCAGGCGGGAGAGATACATGATTATATACACCTGGAAAATCCTAGAGGGACTAGTACAGAACTTGCACACGAAAATCACTCACTACGAAAGCAAAAGACTTGGCAGACGATGCAACATCCCCCCAATGAAAAGCAGGGGTGTCACTAGCACGTTAAGAGACCATACAATAAGTGTCAGGGGCCCGAGACTGTTCAACTGCCTCCCAACATACATAAGGGGGATTACCAACAGACCCCTGGCAGTCTTCAAGCTGGCACTGGACAAGCACCTAAAGTCGGTTCCTGATCAGCCGGGCTGTGGCTCGTACGTTGGTTTGCGTGCAGCCAGCAGTAACAGCCTGGTTGATCAGGCTCTGATCCACCAGGAGGCCTGGTCACAGACCGGGCCGCGGGGGCGTTGACCCCCGGAACTCTCTCCAGGTAAACTCCAGGTAAACCTCCCTGCTCCGGCTGGCACTATCTCCCTGCTCCGGCTGGCACTACCTCCCTGCTCCGGCTGGCACTACCTCCCTGCTCCGGCTGGCACTACCTCCCTGCTCCGGCTGGCACTACCTCCCTGCTCCGGCTGGCACTACCTCCCTGCTCCGGTTGGCACTACCTCCCTGCTCCGGCTGGCACTACCTCCCTGCTCCGGCTGGCACTACCTCCCTGCTCCGGCTGGCACTACATCCCTGCTCCGGCTGGCACTACCTCCCTGCTCCGGCTGGCACTACCTCCTTGCTCCGGCTGACACTACCTCCCTGCTCCGGCTGGCACTACCTCTCTGCTCCGGCTGACACTACCTCCCTGCTCCGGCAGGCACTACCTCCCTGCTCCGGCTGGCACTGCCTCCCTGCTCCGGCTGGCACTACCTCCCTGCTCCGGCTGGCACTACCTCCCTGCTCCGGCTGACACTACCTCCCTGCTCCGGCTGGCACTACCTCCCTGCTCCGGCTGGCACTGCCTCCCTGCTCCGGCTGGCACTACCTCCCTGCTCCGGCTGGCACTACCTCCCTGCTCCGGCTGGCACTACCTCCCTGCTCCGGCTGGCACTACCTCCCTGCTCCGGCTGGCACTACCTCCCTGCTCCGGCTGGCACTACCTCCCTGCTCCGGCTGGCACTACCTCCCTGCTCCGGCTGGCACTACCTCCCTGCTCCGGCTGACACTACCTCCCTGCTCCGGCTGGCACTACCTCCCTGCTCCAGCTGGCACTACCTCCCTGCTCCGGCTGACACTACCTCCCTGCTCCGGCTGGCACTACCTCCCTGCTCCAGCTGGCACTACCTCCCTGCTCCGGCTGACACTACCTCCCTGCTCCGGCTGACACTACCTCCCTGCTCCGGCTGACACTACCTCCCTGCTCCGGCTGGCACTACCTCCCTGCTCCAGCTGGCACTACCTCCCTGCTCCGGCTGACACTACCTCCCTGCTTCGGCTGGCACTACCTCCCTGCTCCGGCTGGCACTACATCCCTGCTCCGGCTGGCACTACCTCCCTGCTCCGGCTGGCACTACCTCCCTGCTCCAGCTGGCACTACCTCCCTGCTCCAACTGGGTTATAAGTGACCCTGGCAGGTTAAATCACCACCACCAGATGTAGACAAAACGAAATGTAAATTTTGCCAGACGGACAACTGTCACACCTTGTGTCATTATGTGTCGAAATGCGCTAAAATTTATGAATTTAGAGACGGCTCATTCAGAAATGTTCAAGAAAAATCAAAGTATTTTATCCACAGTGGTGTATTAAAATCCACTCTGGTAAAATACCCTGACTTTGCTCACTGTAAATAAAGCATTACCACTCTCGTGTGTGTGTGTGTGTTTGTGTGTGTGTGTGTGTGTGTGTGTGTGTGTGTGTGTGTGTGTGTGTGAGTGTGTGTGTGTGTGTGTGTGTGTGTGTGTGTGTGTGTGTGTGTGTGTGTGTGTGTGTGTGTGTGTGTGTGTGTGTGTGTGTGTGTGTGAATAACTCAATACGATTGTCACCAGATATAAACATGAAAATAGTTCATTACCTTTGTAAGTTGTTAAGCTATCAAAACTTTGGTGCCCGATCCCTGGACTCATTATGTACCTCTTTAATCTTTTGACTACCACCCACACCGTGGGTATAGAGTGCATAATAAAGATGTTAAACTTAACTAACTTAGACACTGCGACTGTGTAGTTGTGCTGGTGTTGTGAGAACATTAGTGAGGCAGATAATGATCTAGCACATACTGAAGTATAAAGTATGCAATATCAATCTTGGCAACAACTATTTTTAGCCTTCTATGTCCACCTTCCTTACCACAAACTGGTCGTACTGTAAAGTCTGGCCGGTGAGCCGGCTGTACCCTGACTCACCACAGGACCCTCATTACCACACCTTCATTGTCTTGCCGCGGTGCCTCCACAGTGACGGCACTACTGAACGCATCGTCTTATGACAGAGACTCATGTTAGGCTATGTCCCCCATCCTCCCAACTAATGAACCAATAACTGTGCATGACTTCACATGAAAACTTTCAATATTATCAGTGTTGAGTGGTCCTACTTTGTAGTGTGTAGAGTGGTAGTGAGTTAAGTTGACATGTGCTGGGTAACTCAGGTGAACTGACCAGAACTTGAGTCCTGGAGATGAGAAGTACAGTGCCGGCACTCTAAAGGGAAGGTGGTAATGTTTCAGTTTAATAACTGTAGTGTAAGCATGCCTCTGGCAAGACAGTAGTGGAGTGAATGATGAGAAACTTTTTCTTTCTCTTGCCACCCTGCCTTGGTGGGAGGTGGCCGATGTGTTGATAAAATAATAATAATAATAATAATAATAATAATAATAATAATAATAATAATATAGTCAAGTTAAGTGCTAAACATCTAAGAATCATAGAGTGGTGCGGGATGTGAAAGAAGGAATATGCAAAGGTAGGAACGAGTGAGGGATACACAGGTGTGAGCATTGGCGGCACCAAGGAAATCTTGGAGGGACTTCAGCCCCCCCAAAATACCTCTGCCCCCAAATAAAATTACTAATAATAGTAATAATATCCGCTACAAAACAAGCCTCCTACCTAACTACTTCCTGCCAGATAACCAGCCCTAAACCTGACCCTCCTCCAGTATAAAAATTCTGGTGGCTTCCCTGGGTGTGAGTGGGGGCTCATGCAAGAGTAAGATCTCGAAACTGATGCAATAGGTTAGTTCCCGTTAGAAAGTCAAAGAGTGTCTGCCTCAAAGGTGGTACTTTCAGTGAGGTCAGCTAGAGTGTGTTGGGGATCTGTAGACGTCGGCCCGGTGGCTAAAGCTCCCGCTTCACACACGGAGGGCCCGGGTTCGATTCCCGGCGGGTGGAAACATTTCGACGTGTTTCCTTACATCTGTTGTCATGTTCACCTAGCAGTAAATAGGTACCTGGGTGTTAGTCGACTGGTGTGGGTCGCATCCTGGGGGACAAGATTAAGGACCTCAATGGAAATAAGTTAGACAGTCCTCGATGACGCACTGACTTTCTTGGGTTATCCTGGGTGGCTAACCCTCCGGGGTTAAAAATCCGAAGAAATCTTATCTTATCTTATTACCGCGTAGGGTTCATTACCATGCAGGGTTCATTACCATGTAGGGTTCAGAGTGGTGTTGAGGTAAGGTGACTCGTGCTAGGTGAGAGAAGCGACGGTCCAGGTTCCACAGTGACTGCACCTCCTCCTCCAGCCACACACTGGGGGATAGGAATGAATATCAGATATAAAATACACCGACAAGTATGCAGATCATACAGGGGCTCATACAGCACCTAAGGAATAGAAGGTATTCAGGTCTGATCCGAGGAAGGCGAAAAAATAACTCAAATTCCTTAGATCAACAGTCCCTCACCAGCTTCAAGGTACCTGTCTCATGCTAGAGAAGAAATTCGGTCACTGGCTAGTATTAAACTTACTTTAGTAACATATCTTTCCACCTCTAGTAAAGATCACTTATTTCCTACATAGTGTTAACAAATGTTAAATACTGGGTATCTATGCCTAAAACTTGATCATCATTACTCGTATTAAAGACACGTATATTCCATTATCCTTTCCAATACACCTTTTGATAGACAACTCGAGATATTTTAATGTTAACAAAAGAATACAATTATTGAACGCCAGACTTCAACAACTTATTTTTAAGTAAATAATAGGTGTTCTATAAATAATTATTACATACACTCATGTGTATGTAAATGCTGTCCCAAAAACAAATGCTTTGTAATGTCAGTTTCATTCGCAATACAACACACAGGATATATACACCGTGTGTCTCTCATATACACCGTGTACGTCTCATATATACCGTATATGTCTCACATATACACCGTATATGTCTCTAATATACAACGTATATGTCTCTAATATACACCGTATATGTCTCTCATATACACCGTGTATGTTTCTCATATACACCGTATATATGTCTCTCAGTGTGTATACAGAGAGAATTTACTGTTGTGCCTATATTTTTAATACGGTATACTTAAATTTGTGGTGAATAGGTGACATGCAGCCTTAATTAATGACTCTCGTGTAGTTGATAGGTTCTGAACCCCATTAACCAATCAACCTTAACAACGGTTGTAAGTCCAAAGCACCACCTACTGTTTGAGTGACCAGGGACTCCTGGAAGCACTATGATTGAAATCCTTCAAGACGTTGTGTGAAGCGTGAAGGTGCCTGCTCGCCCTCTCCTTGACCTGCTCGATCTCCCCCGGGTTGATGACCTCGTAGATGAGAACGATGTAGGGGTCGAGGGAGACCTGCTCTACCTTGAAGGGTGCCAGAAGAAGCCAGGGGCTGCCACTGCTCATGTAACGGCACTGAAGCTCAGATATCACTAAGTTCGTCTGTCATCAAATAAGACCACAAGATCAGGAAGCTCACTCTGTACTTCAGTGTCTTAACAACTGTAAACTTATGGTTAACGGCTTTTACACTAAATTATTTATACCTCAGTAAACAGAAATGGAGAATATGTGTGACATTTTTTCCGAAATTGTATTTAATTTATAAATCATTTATATCGATTAATACTTAACATAAACCAGGTAAAAAAAATCAATCTAATGAGTTCAACATGAAATTAACATACTTGAGCAAAACTGTAATGTTCCCTGCAAAGGAAGGGCTTCAGTGCTGACGAAGAGCTCTTGATACAGAAAAGTAGAGCCTCCCTACATTTCCTAGAATCAAGCCTGATTACCTCCCATTCCCTTACGGGTTTAGCGCTCGCTCCCCTGATTTAAAATAAATGGAAAACTGGATGAGGGAGCATAGTCTTGCTCCAGCCTTACCCTGAGATCGCCTCCTCTACAGAGTCTCTCCACTTGGTGCAGCTCCACCAGGGGGCGCTGCTGCAGCATCCAGGTCTTGTTGCCGTGCAGTTTCAGGTACTGCACGCCCACCACTACACCCTCCTCCTCCTTCACATAGCTGAGGCTTTCTCTCTGATGCTCATACGGCGTCGGGGCTGTGACGTGGGTAAGCGAGCGAGGACCTCTGATCTCTAGGACGTGGTCATGCTGCCGTGTGGGAACATGAGAACAATGTATCTACCGCATCTGCTAGAAAAATGATAGGATGGATAATGAGAACCTTCAAAACTAGGGACGCCAAGCCCATGATGACTCTCTTCGAATTGCTTGTTCTCTCTAGGCTGGAATACTAATGTACACTAACTGCCCCATTCAAGGCAAGCGAAATTGCTGACCTGGAGAGTGTACAAAGAACTTTCACGGCACACATAAGTACGATAAAGCGCTTAAATTATTGGGGAAGGTTGAATTCCCTTGATTTGTATTCCCTGGAACGCAGGCGAAAAACGTACATGTTAATATACACTTGGAAAATCCTAGAGGGATTAGTACCAAATTTGCACACGACAATCACTACGAAAGCAAAAGACTCGACAGGATATGCTACATTTCCCCAATGAAAAGCAGGGGCGCCACGAGTACACTGAGAGACAACACAATAAGTGTCCGGGGCCCAAGACTGTTCAACTGCCTCCCAGCATAAATAAGGGGGATTACCAACAGACCCCTGGCTGTCTTCAAGAAGGCACTGGACAGGCATCTAAAGTCAGTACCTGACCAGCCAGGCTGTGGTTCATACGTCAGTTTGCGTGCGGCCAGCAGTAACAGCCTAGTTGACCAGACCCCGATCCACCACGAGGCCTGGTGTCAGATCGGGCCGCGGGGGCGTTGACCCCCGAAACCCTCTCCAGGTATACTCCAGGGGTACACTGGTTAGTGGGAAGATCTGTGAGGTACACTGGCTGGTGGGAAGGTGGGTGAGGTACACTGGCTGGTGAGTGAGGTACACTGCCTGGTGGGAAGGTGGGTGAGGTACATTGGCAGGTGGAAAGGTGGGTGAATGCACACTGGCTTGTGAGAAGATGGGTGAGGGCACACTGGCTGGTGGGAAGGTGGGTGAGGGCACACTGGCTGGTGGGTACGTGGGTGAGGGCACACTGGCTGGTGGGGAAGGTGGGTGAGGTACACTGGCTGGTGAGTGAGGTACACTGGCTGGTGGGAAGATGGGTAAGGTACATTGGCTGGTGGGAAGGTAAGTGAGGGTACACTGGCTGGTGGGAAGGTGGGTGAGGGCACACTGGTTGGTGGGGAAGGTGGGTGAGGTACACTGGCTGGTGGGAAGGTGGGTGAGGTACACTGGCTGGTGAGTGAGGTACACTGCCTGGTGGGAAGGTGGGTGAGGTACATTGGCAGGTGGAAAGGTGGGTGAATGCACACTGGCTGGTGAGAAGATGGGTGAGGGCACACTGGCTGGTGGGAAGGTGGGTGAGGGCACACTGGTTGGTGGGGAAGGTGGGTGAGGTACACTGGCTGGTGGGAAGGTGGGTGAGGTACACTGGCTGGTGAGTGAGGTACACTGCCTGGTGGGAAGGTGGGTGAGGTACATTGGCAGGTGGAAAGGTGGGTGAATGCACACTGGCTGGTGAGAAGATGGGTGAGGGCACACTGGCTGGTGGGAAGGTGGGTGAGGGCACACTGGCTGGTGGGAACGTGGGTGAGGGCACACTGGCTGGTGGGGAAGGTGGGTGAGGTACACTGGCTGGTGAGTGAGGTACACTGGCTGGTGGGAAGATGGGTAAGGTAAATTGGCTGGTGGGAAGGTAAGTGAGGGTACACTGGCTGGTGGGAAGGTGGGTGAGGGCACACTGGTTGGTGGGGAAGGTGGGTGAGGTACACTGGCTAGTGGGGAAGGTTAGTGAGGTACACTGGCTGGTGGGAAGGTGGGTAAGGTACACTGGCTGGTGAGAAGGTGAGTGAGGGAACACTGGCTGGTGGGAAGGTGGGTGAAGGCAAACTGGCTGGTGGGGAAGGTGGGTGAGGTACACTGGCTAGTGGGGAAGGTTAGTGAGGTACACTGGCTGGTGGGAAGGTTAGTGAGGTACACTGACTGGTGAGAAGGTGGGTGAGGTACACTGGCTAGTGGGGAAAGTGGGTGAGGTACACTGGCTAGTGGGGAAGGTGAGGTACACTGACTGGTGGGAAGGTGTGTTAGGTACACTGGCTGGTGGGGAAGGTGGGTGATGTACACTGGCTAGTGGAGAAGGTGAGTGAGGTACACTGGCTGGTGGGAAGGTGGGTGAGGCACACTTGCTGGTGGGAAGGTGAGTTAGGTACACCCGCTGGGGGAAAGGTGGCTGAGGTACACTGGCTGGTGGGAAGGTGGGTGAGGGCACAATGGCTGATGGGAGGGTGGGTGAGGGTACACTGGCTGGTGGGAAGGTGGGTGAAAGGCTATCTCCCCCAACCAGCGAACCAGGTACTAAGGGTTGATGATGGGGTCCCATCGTTCAATCAGTACCCAGGTTCCAGCCAATGAGAAGATGGTTTTGGCAATCGCAGAGGTTACGTGGGTACCACTCACATGTCTACCCTTGTCATTCCCATTCTGGAGCTGGTTGAAGCACGGTCTGCTCTCTAGTGGCTTCTATTCTGCCTTGCTTACCGTGGAGTGCACTAATACCTATTGATGTACATAGTGTATATAGTGTACATACTTCTGTTCTAAATTGGTGAAGGATAATACAAGACTGATAATATAATAATATAATTCTCCTGTGTTTATTTTGCTCCCTTTACACCCAGGATGACAGGCCTTTCGGACTCCTGGGTTGTAATAGAAGGTGAGTGAGGTACACTGCCGGTGGGGAAGGTGGGTGAGGTACACTGGCTGGTGGGAAGGTGGATGAGGTACACTGACTGGTGGGAAGGTGGGTGAGGGTACACTGGCTGGTGGGAAGGTGGGTGAGGCACACTGGCTGGTGGGGAAGGTGGGTGAGGTACATTGGCTGGTGGGGAAGGTGGGTGAGGTACATAGGCTGGTGGGAAGGTGGATGAGGGCACACTGGCTGGTGGGAAAGTGCGTGAGGGCACATTGGCTGGTGGGAAGGTGGGTGACGGCACACTGGCTGGTGGGAAGGTGGGTGAGGGCACGCTGGCTGGTGGGAAGGTGGGTGAGGTACACTAGCTGGTGGGAAGGTGGGTGAGAGCACACTGGCTGGTGGGAAAGTGGGTGAGGGCACACTGGTTGGTGGGAAGGTGGGTGAGGTACACTGGCTGGTGGGAAGGTGGGTGAGGTACACTGGCTGGTGGGAAGGTGGATGAGGGCACACTAGCTGGTGGGAGAGGTGGGTGAGGTACACTGACTAGTGGGAAGGTGGGTGAGGTACACTGGCTGGTGGGAAGGTGGGTGAGGGCACACTGGCTGGTGGGAAAGGTGGGTTAGGTACACTGGCTGGTGGGAAGGTGGGTGAGGTACACTGGCTGGTGGGAAGGCTGGTGAGGCACAATGGCTGGTGGGAAGGTTGGTGAGGTACAATGGCCGGTGGGAAGGTGGGTGAGGGTACACTGGCTGGATGGAAAGTGGGTGAGGTACACTGGCTGGTGGGAAGGTGGGTGAGGTACACTGGCTGGTGGGAAGGTGGGTGAGGTACACTGGCTGGTAAGAAAGTGGGTGAGGTACACTGGCTGGTGGGAAGGTGAGTGAGAGCACACTGGCTGGTGGGAAAGTGGATGAGGTACATTGGCTGGTGGGAAGGTGGATGAGGGCACACTGGCTGGTGGGAAGGTGGGTGAGGGTACAATGGCTGGTGGAAACGTGGGTGAGGGCACACTGGATGGTGGGAAGGTGGGTGAGGGCACACTCGCTGGTGGGAAGGTGGGTGAGGGCACACTCGCTGGTGGGAAGGTGGGTGAGGGCACACTGGCTGGTGGGAAAGGTGGGTTAGGTACACTGGCTGGTGGGAAGGCTGGTGAGGTACACTGGCTGGTGGGAAGGTTGGTGAGGTACAATGGCCGGTGGGAAGGTGGGTGAGGGTACACTGGCTGGATGGAAAGTGGGTGAGGTACACTGGCTGGTGGGAAGGTGGGTGAGGTACACTGGCTGGTGGGAAGGTGGGTGAGGTACACTGGCTGGTAAGAAAGTGGGTGAGGTACACTGGCTGGTGGGAAGGTGAGTGAGAGCACACTGGCTGGTGGGAAAGTGGATGAGGTACATTGGCTGGTGGGAAGGTGGATGAGGGCACACTGGCTGGTGGGAAGGTGGGTGAGGGTACAATGGCTGGTGGAAACGTGGGTGAGGGCACACTGGATGGTGGGAAGGTGGGTGAGGGCACACTGGCTGGTGGGAAGGTGGGTGAGGGCACACTGGCTGGTGGGAAAGTGAGTGAGGGCACACTGGCTGGTAGGAAAGTGGGTGAGGGCACACTGGTTGGTGGGAAGGTGGGTGAGGCACACTGGCTGGTGGGAAGGTGGGTGAGGTACACTTTCTGGTGGGAAGGTGGATGAGGGCACACTAGCTGGTGGGAAGGTGGGTGAGGTACACTGACTAGTGGGAAGGTGGGTGAGGCACACTGGCTGGTGGGAAGGTGGGTGAGGGCACACTGCCTGGTGGGAAAGGTGGGTTAGGTACACTGGCTGGTGGGAAGGTTGGTGAGGTACACTGGCTGGTGGGAAGGATGGTGAGGTACACTGGCTGGTGGGAAGGTGGGTGAGGGTACACTGGTTGGTGGGAAGGTGGGTGAGGTACACTGACTAGTGGGAAGGTGGGTGAGGCACACTGGCTGGTGGGAAGGTGGGTGAGGGCACACTGGCTGGTGGGAAAGGTGGGTTAGGTACACTGGCTGGTGGGAAGGTTGGTGAGGTACACTGGCTGGTGGGAAGGATGGTGAGGTACACTGGCTGGTGGGAAGGTGGGTGGGGGAACACTGGCTGGTGTGAAAGTGGGTGAGGTACACTGGCTGATGGGAAGGTCGGTGAGGTACACTGGCTGGTGGGAAGGTGGGTGAGGTACACTGGCTGGTGGGAAAGTGGGTGAGGTACACTGGCTGGTGGGAAGGTGGGTGAGGGCACACTGGCTAGTGGGAAGGTGGGTGAGGGCACACTGGCTGGTGGGAAAGTGGGTGAGGTACACTGGCTGGGGGGAAGGTGGGTGAGGTACACTGGCTGGTGAGAGTGGGTGAGGTACACTGGCTGGTGGGAAAGTGGGTGAGGTACACTGGCTGGTGGGAAGGTGGGTGAGGGCACACTGGCTGGTGGGAAAGTGGGTGAGGTACACTGGCTGGTGGGAAGGTGGGTGAGGGCACACTGGCTGGTGGGAAGGTGGGTGAGGGCACACTGGCTGGTGGGAAGGTGGGTGAGGGGGCACACTGGCTTGTGGGAAAGTGGGTGAGGTACACTGGCTGGGGGGAAGGTGGTTGAGGTACACTGGCTGGTGGGAAAGTGGGTAAGGTACACTGGCTGGTGGGAAAGTGGGTGAGGTACACTGGCTGGTGGGAAGGTGGGTGAGGGCACGGTGACTGGTGGGAAGGTGGGTGAGGTACACTGGCTGGTGGGGAAGGTGGGTGAGGTACACTGGCTGGTGGGAAAGTGGGTGAGATACACTGGCTGGTGGGGAGGGTGGGTGAGGTACACTGGCTGGTGGAAAGGTGGTTGAGGGCACAGTGGCTGGTGGGAAGGTGGGTGAGATACACTGGCTGGTGGGGAAGGTGGGTGAGGTACACTGGCTGGTGGGGAAGGTGGGTGAGGACACACTGGCTGGTGGGGAGGTGGGTGAGATACACTGGCTGGTGGGAAAGTGGGTGAGGTACACTGGCTGGTGGGAAGTTGGGTGAGGGCACACTCGCTGGTGTGAAGGTGGGTGAGGTACACTGGCTGGTGGGAAGGTGGGTGAGGTACACTGCCTGGTGGGAAAGTGGGTGAGGTACACTGGCTCGTGGGAAGTTGGGTGAGGGCACACTCGCTGGTGTGAAGGTGGGTGAGGTACACTGACTGCTGGGAAAGTGGGGGAGGTACACTGGCTGGTTGGGAAGGTGAGTGAGGGCACACTGGCTGGTGGAAAGGTGGGTGAGGGCACACTGGCTGGTGGGAAGGTGGGTGAGGGCACATTGGCTGTTCGGAAGGTGGGTGAGGTACACTGGCTGGTGGGAAGGTGGGTGAGGTGCACTGGCTGGTGGGAAGGTGGGTGGGGTATACTGGCTGTTGGGGAAGGTGGGTGAGATACACTGGCTGATGGGAAGGTGGGTGAGGTACACTGGCTGGTGGGAAGGTGAGTGAGGGTACACTGGCTGGTGGGAAGGTTGGTGAGGCACACTGGCTGGGGGGAAGGTGGGTGAGGTACACTGGCTGGTGGGAAAGTGGGTGAAGTACAATGGCTGGTGGGAAGGTGGATGAGGTTCACTGGCTGGTTGGAAAGTGGGTGAGATACACTGGCTGGTGGGAAGGTGGGTGAGGTACACTGGCTTGTGGGAAGGTGGGTGCGGTGCACTGGCTGGTGGGAAGTTTGGTGGGGGCAGGGTGGCTGGTGGGAAGGTGGGTGAGGTACACTGGCTGGAGGGGAAGGTGGGTGAGGTACACTGGCTGGTGGGAAGGTGGGTGAGGTACACTGGCTGGTGAGGAAGGTGGGTGAGGTACACTGGCTGGTGGGAAGGTGGGTGAGGGCACGGTGACTGGTGGGAAGGTGGGTGAGGTATACTGGCTGGTGGGGAAGGTGGGTGAGGTACACTGGCTGGTGGGAAGTTTGGTGGGGGCAGGGTGGCTGGTGGGAAGGTGGGTGAGGTACACTGGCTGGAGGGTAAGGTGGGTGAGGTACACTGGCTGGTGGGAAGGTGGGTGAGGTACACTGGCTGGTGAGGAAGGTGGGTGAGGTACACTGGCTGGTGGGAAGTTGGGTGAGGACACGGTGACTGGTGGGAATGTGGGTGAGTTACACTGGCTGATGGGAAGGTGGGTGAGGTACACTGGCTGGTGGGAAAGTGGGTGAGATACACTGGCTGGTGGGGAAGGTGGGTGAGGTACACTGGCTGGTGGAAAGGTGGGTGAGGGCACACTGGCTGGTGGGAAGGTGGGTGAGATACAATGGCTGGTGGGGAAGGTGGGTGAGGTACACTGGCTGGTGGGAAGTTGGGTGAGGGCACACTCGCTGGTGTGAAGGTGGGTGAGGTACACTGACTGGTGGGAAAGTGGGGGAGGTACACTGGCTGGTTGGGAAGGTGAGTGAGGGCACACTGGCTGGTGGAAAGGTGGGTGAGGGCACACTGGCTGGTGGTAAGGTGGGTGAGGGCACATTGGCTGTTCGGAAGGTGGGTGAGGTACACTGGCTGGTGGGAAGGTGGGTGAGGTGCACTGGCTGGTGGGAAGGTAGGTGGGGTATACTGGCTGTTGGGGAAGGTGAGTGAGATACACTGGCTGATGGGAAGGTGGGTGAGGTACACTGGCTGGTGGGAAGGTGAGTGAGGGTACACTGGCTGGTGGGAAGGTTGGTGAGGCACACTGGCTGGGGGGAAGGTGGGTGAGGTACACTGGCTGGTGGGAAAGTGGGTGAGGTACAATGGCTGGTGGGAAGGTGAGTGAGGGCACACTGGCTGGTGGGAAGGTGGATGAGGGCACATTGGCTGGTGGGAAGGTGGATGAGGTACACTGGAAGGTGGGAAGGTGGGTGAGGTGCACTGGCTGGTGGGAAGGTGGGTGGGGTACACTGGCTGGTGGGGAAGGTGGGTGAGATACACTGGCTGATGGGAAAATGGGTGAGGTACACTGGCTGGTGGGAAGGTGAGTGAGGTACACTGGCTTGTGGGAAGGTGGGTGAGGCACACTGGCTGGCGGGAAGGTGGGTGAGGTACACTGGCTGGTGGGAAGGTGGGTGAGGCACACTGGCTGGCGGGAAGGTGGGTGAGGTACACTGGCTGGTGGGAAGGTGGGTGAGGTGCACTGGCTGGTGGGAAGGTGGGTGAGGTACACTGGCTGGTGGGAAGGTGAGTGAGGTACACTGGCTGGTGGGAAGGTGGGTGAGGCACACTGGCTGGCGGGAAGGTGGGTGAGGTACACTGGCTGGTGGGAAGGTGGGTGAGATACATAAGAACATAAGAACGAAGGAACACTGCAGAAGGCCTACTGGCCCATGCGAGGCAGGTCCAAGTCCCTACCGGCTTAAGCCAATGCACCCAACCTAGTCAGGTCAGGTCACATTGACTCAAGGGAGGAACACGGCAACCGACCCGTTAGCACAAGCTATCAGGTCTAACTCACACCCACCCACATCTACTCATGTATTTATCCAACCTATTTTTAAAGCTACACAACGTTCTGGCCTCTATAACGGTACTTGGGAGTTTGTTCCACTCATCCACAACTCTATTACCAAACCAGTACTTTCCTATATCCCTCCTGAATCTGAATTTTTCCAACTTAAAACCATTGCTGCGAGTCCTGTCTAGGCTAGATATTATCAGCACACTATTTACATCCCCTTTATTTATTCCCGTCTTCCATTTATACACCTCAATCATATCCCCCCTAATTCTACGTCTTTCTAGAGAGTGCAGTTTCAGGGCCCTTAGTCTATCCTCATAGGGAAGGTTTCTGATACATGGGATCATCTTTGTCATCCTCCTTTGTACATTTTCCAGAGAATTTATATCCATTCTGTAATACGGTGACCAAAACTGTGCAGCATAATCTAAATGAGGCCTAACCAAGGATGTATAGAGTTGAAGAACAACCTGAGGACTCCTATTATTTATGCTTCTTGATATGAAGCCAAGGATTCTATTAGCTTTATTGCGAACACTTATGCACTGTTGTCTTGGTTTCAGATTACTGCTAACCAGAACTCCTAAATCTTTTTCGCAATCCGTAATATTAAGATCTACATTATTTAGTTTATATGTGGCATGGTTATTGTCCTGTCCAACATTTAGAACTTTGCATTTGTCTATATTAAACTGCATCTGCCACTTCTCCGACCACTGCATCAGTCTATTCAAATCTTCCTGGAGTGCTCGAATGTCCTCGTCAGAATGAATTCGACGGCCTATTTTGGTGTCATCGGCAAACTTGCCGATGTCGCTTTTTATGCCCTCATCTATGTCGTTTATGTAGATTGTGAACAGCAGGGGGCCCAACACTGACCCCTGTGGAACACCGCTCGTGACGCTTCCCCACTCTGATTTCTCCCCATTTATGCAAACTCTCTGCTGCCTATTTGTCAACCATGCCTCTATCCAGGAAAAAATTTCTCCTCCTATTCCATGTGCTTTAATTTTCCTCAATAGTCTCTGATGTGGGACCCTGTCAAAAGCCTTACTGAAGTCCATATACACAATATCATATTCGTTACCATGATCTACCTCCTCAAATACCTTAGTGAAAAAAGTTAATAAATTCGTAAGGCAGGAACGTCCCTTTGTAAAACCATGCTGAGATTCGTTGATTAATTTATGCTTTTCAAGGTGGCTACGAACTGCCTCGGCAATTATTGATTCCATAAATTTTCCCACTATGGAGGTTAGGCTTATTGGTCTATAGTTCGAAGCTAAGGACCTGTCACCTGTTTTGAAAATAGGTATCACATTTGCCATTTTCCACTTATCTGGCACCATGCCAGTTTGTAGTGATATGTTGAAAAGATTAGCCAAAGGTGTGCTAAGCTCCCCTTTACATTCCTTTAGAACCCTTGCATACAGTTCATCAGGGCCTGGGGATTTGTTAGGTTTTAATTTATCTATTTGCCTAAGGACCATGTCACTTGTGACCCTAATAGTGCACAGTTTATTATCGTCCTGTTCTACATAATTTATCATTACTGGAATATCACTGGTATCCTCCTGTGTAAAAACTGAGAGGAAGTATGTGTTAAAAATTCTACACATTTCCTTATCACTGTCAGTGAGCTGACCCGAGGAACTTTTGAGTGGGCCTATCTTGTCCCTGATCTTACTTCTGTATACCTGAAAGAATCCTTTTGGGTTAGTCTTCGATTCTCTTGCAACTTTAACCTCATAATCTCTTTTTGCTTTTCTAATTCCCTTTTTTATTTCTCTCTTTAACTGAATATATCGATTTCTTAATTGCCCCTCTCCTCTTTTGATTTGCCTATATATGCCTCTCTTTTGACCAATCAGATATTTTAATCTATTGTTCATCCATTTAGGATCATTTTTGTTTGATCTGATTTCCCTATTTGGAACATAATTTGACTGAGCAGCTAGAACTATGCCCTGGAAAGCATCATATCGGCAACCATCACCACCTACCTGACCCCTAGTCAGGTCATTCCAGTTCAGCCCACCTAAGTAATTTTTCAGTCCTATGAAATCAGCCAAGCGAAAGTCAGGGACGGAGACTTGATTGCCATTATTAGGGGAATTCCATGATATGTTAAAACTGAGTGATTTGTGATCACTCTCCCCAAGCTCATCATTAACCTCAAGATTATTAATTAGTGTTTCCCTACTGGCAAGAACCAAGTCAAGGAGGTTATTTCCCCTAGTTGGCTCTGTCACAAACTGTTTTAAAAAACAATCCTGGATCGTATCAAGAAAGTCACCCGACTCTAAATTTCCTGTCAAATTGCTCCAGTCAATCTGTCTATAGTTGAAATCTCCCATTAGCACAACATTTTCGTATGTAGATGCCTTACGAATTTCGTCCCATAGAAGTTTACTGCACTCCCTATCAAGATTTGGGGCCCTGTAAATCACACCCAAAATTAGTTTTTCTCGGCCCTCGAGAAGCTGTAACCAAACAGATTCAGTGGCTGACGCTTCTAATTTAATATCTTGTCTAACACAACAATTTAAATTGTCTCTGACATACATCGCTACTCCACCACCTTTCCTGTTGACCCTGTCAGTGTGGAATAATTTATAGCCTTGTATGTGACATTCAGATGGCATCTCTCTATCTTTCAGATTGAGCCAGGTCTCTGTTATAGCAATAATATCTATGTTTCCTGCACTTGCAATTAATCTTAGCTCATCTATCTTATTTCTAACACTCCTGCTATTAGTATAGTAAACCTTAAGGGAGCTAGTCCCTTGCTGCCCTCTGCTGTCCCCCTTTGTTTTCTGACCTGTTCTATTGTCTTTATTTATAACTTCATGCTGAATGCCTTTTATACATTTACTGTTTCCAACCCTAGTGTTGCAACCTGCTTGTTTCCCACACACACCCATACCTCTATCTTCCATCAGTTTAAAATCATAGGCATTTCACCAATGGCCTTCTCAATCGAGTCTGCAAGTGCTACCACCCCTGCCCCAGAGAGATGAACCCCATCCCTTGCATACATATCATGTTTGCCATAAAAGTTGTTCCAGTTGTCAATGAATGGGATTGCAAGTTCCTTGCAGTATCTGTCTAGCCAGCAATTTACACCAATTGCCCTAGACAACCATTCATTTCCTACTCCCCTTCTAGGCAAGATGCTACATATGATTGGGATCCCTCCCTTAGACTTAATGAAATCTATAGCTGACCTGTACTTATCTAGCAGCTCTTCTCTCCTACCCTTCCCAATATCATTTCCACCAGCACTGAGACAGATAATGGGCTTGTTCCCATTACCTGACATGATATTATCCAGTCTGTTGACAATGTCCCCAACACCAGCTCCAGGGAAGCACACTCTATCTCTCATCTTCTTATTCCTATTACAAAAAGCACGGTCAACATATCTTACCTGAGAGTCACCAACCACAAGAATGCGCTTACCTTCATTAGCAGGGGCAGTAGTACCCTTACCTTCACTGGCCACTGAAGTACATTCATCCTGGAGAACAGAGAAGCGATTTCCTACCTTCAGATCTTCACTCTTAACTTTCCTTACTCTGATGCGCCTCCCATTACTGTGAACAACTCGCCACTTGTAGCAGGTGCTGGGCTGCACCTCACTGCTGGTACCCGTTGCTACCTCCCCACCTACAGCCTCCTCACAGTGAGAGACAGACTGCACCTCACTGCTAGAAGCCTCATTCCCCACATCTCCAACCACCTCACACTCTCTCCCAGGCCCATTGAGGTGGACCTTCAGCCTCCTAATCTCCTCCTGGAGAAGCAAGACCTCCTCCTTCAACTCTCCAAACTCAGTTTTTAAAACACTGCAGAAGCAAGCCATGCTTTGTAACCGTCCACGCTAATCCCCAAAGCAGCTCAGGGTCTGTGACCTCACGTGACGACTGACCACTGAACACTGACTGGCTGGTGGGGAAGGTGGGTGAGGTACACTGGCTGGTGGGGAAGGTGGGTGAGGACACACTGGCTGGTGGGGAGGTGGGTGAGATACACTGGCTGGTGGGGAAGGTGGGTGAGGTACACTGGCTGGTGGGAAGGTGGGTGAGATACACTGGCTGGTGGGAAAGGTGGGTGAGGTACACTGGCTGGTGGGGAAGGTGGGTGAGGTACACTAGCTCTTAGGAAGGTGGGTGAGGTACACTGGCTAGTGGGGAAGGTGGGTGAGGTACACTGGCTGGTGGGAAGGTGGATGAGGTGCACTGGCTGGTGGGAAAGTGGGTGATACACTGGCTGGTGGGAAGGTAGGTGAGGTACACTGGTGGGAAGGTGGGTGAGGGCCCACTGGCTGGTGGGAAGGTGGGTGAGGTACACTGGCTGGTGGGAAGGTGGGTGAGGTACACTGGCTGGTGGGAAGGTGGGTAAGGTACACTGGCTGGAAGGAAGTTTGGTGGGGGCAGGGTGGCTGGTGGGAAGGTGGGTGAGGTACACTGGCTGGAGGGGAAGGTGGGTGAGGTGCACTGGCTGGTGGGAAGGTGGGTGAGGTACACTGGCTGGTGGGGAAGGTGGGTGAGGTACACTGGCTGGTGGAAAGGTGGGTGAGATACACTGGCTGGTGGGAAGGTGGGTGAGGGCACACTGGCTGGTAGGGAAGGTAGGTGAGGTACACTGGCTGGTGGGAAGGTGGGTGAGATACACTGGCTGGTGGGAGGGTGGATGAGGTACACTGGCTGGTGGGAAGGTGGGTGAGGTACACTGGCTGGTGGGGAAGGTGGGTGAGATACACTGGCTGGTGGGAAGGTGGGTGAAGGTGGGTGAGGTACACTGGCTGGTGGGGAAGGTGGGTGAGGGCACACTGGCTGGTGGGAAGGTGGGTGAGATACACTGGCTGGTGGGAAGGTGGGTGAGGTACACTGGCTGTGGGGAAGGTGGGTGAGATACACTGGCTGGTGGGGAGGTGGGTGAGATACACTGGCTGGTGGGAAGGTGGGTGAGGTACACTGGCTGGTGGGAAGGTGGGTGAGGTACACTGGCTAGTGGGAAGGTGGGTGAGGTACACTGGCTGGTGGGAAGATGGGTGAGGTACACTGGCTGGTGGGAAGGTGGGTGAGATACACTGGCTGGTGGGAAGGTGGGTGAGGTACACTGGCTGGTGGGAAGGTGGGTGAGGTACACTGGCTGGTGGGAAGGTGGGTGAGATACACTGGCTGGTGGGGAAGGTGGGTGAGGTACACTGGCTGGTGGGAAGGTGGGTGAGATACACTGGCTGGTGGGGAAGGTGGATGAGGTATACTGGCTTGTGGGGAAGGTGGGTGAGGTACACTAGCTGGTGGGGAAGGTGGGTGAGGACACACTGGCTGGTGGGGAGGTGGGTGAGATACACTGGCTGGTGGGGAAGGTGGGTGAGGTACACTGGCTGGTGGGAAGGTGGGTGAGATACACTGGCTGGTGAGAAAGGTGGGTGAGGTACACTGGCTGGTGGGGAAGGTGGGTGAGGTACACTAGCTGGTAGGAAGGTGGGTGACGTACACTGGCTAGTGGGGAAGGTGGGTGAGGTACACTGGCTGGTGGGAAGGTGGATGAGGTGCACTGGCTGGTGGGAAAGTGGGTGATACACTGGCTGGTGGGAAGGTGGGTGAGGTACACTGGTGGGAAGGTGGGTGAGGGCACACTGGCTGGTGGGAAGGTGGCTGAGGTACACTGGCTGGTGGGAAGGTGGGTGAGGTACACTGGCTGGTGGGAAGGTGGGTAAGGTACACTGGCTGGAGGGAAGTTTGGTGGGGGCAGGGTGGCTGGTGGGAAGGTGGGTGAGGTACACTGGCTGGTATGAAGGTGGGTGAGGTACACTGGCTGGTGGGGAAGGTGGGTGAGGTACACTGGCGTGTGGAAAGGTGGGTGAGATACACTGGCTGGTGGGAAGGTGGGTGAGGGCACACTGGCTGGTAGGGAAGGTAGGTGAGGTACACTGGCTGGTGGGAAGGTGGGTGAGATACACTGGCTGGTGGGAGGGTGGATGAGGTACACTGGCTGGTGGGAAGGTGGGTGAGGTACACTGGCTGGTGGGGAAGGTGGGTGAGATACACTGGCTGGTGGGGAAGGTGGGTGAGGTACACTGGCTGGTGGGAAGGTGGGTGAGGGCACACTGGCTGGTGGGAAGGTGGGTGAGATACACTGGCTGGTGGGGAAGGTGGGTGAGGTACACTGGCTGTGGGGAAGGTGGGTGAGGACACACTGGCTGGTGGGGAGGTGGGTGAGATACACTGGCTGGTGGGAAGGTGGGTGAGGTACACTGGCTGGTGGGAAGGTGGGTGAGGTACACTGGCTAGTGGGAAGGTGGGTGAGGTACACTGGCTGGTGGGAAGATGGGTGAGGTACACTGGCTGGTGGGAAGGTGGTGGGAAGGTGGGTGAGGTACACTGGCTGGTGGGAAGGTGGGTGAGGTACACTGGCTGGTGGGAAGGTGGGTGAGGTACACTGGCTGGTGGGAAGGTGGGTGAAGGTGGGTGAGGTACACTGGCTGGTGGGAAGGTGGGTGAAGGTGGTGTGATGAGTACACTGGCTTGTGGGGAAGGTGGGTGAGGTACACTGGCTGGTGGGAAGGTGGGTGAGGACACACTGGCTGGTGGGGAGGTGGGTGAGATACACTGGTGGGGGGAAGGTGGGTGAAGGTGGGTGAGATACACTGGCTACACTGGCTGGTGGGTGAAGGTGGGTGAGGTACACTGGCTGGTGGGAAGGTGGAAGGTGGGTGAGGTGACACTGGCTGGTGGGAAGGTGGGTGAGGTACACTGGCTGGTGGGGCAAGGTGGTGTGAGGTACACTGGCTGGTGGGAAGGTGGGTGAAGGTGGGTAAGGTACACTGGCTGGAGGGAAGTTTGGTGGGGGCAGGGTGGCTGGTGGGAAGGTGGGTGAGGTACACTGGCTGGAGGGGAAGCTGGGTGAGGTACACTGGCTGGTAGGAAGGTGGGTGAGGTACACTGGCTGGTATGAAGGTGGGTGAGGTACACTGGCTGGTGGGGAAGGTGGGTGAGGTACACTGGCTGGTGGAAAGGTGGGTGAGATACACTGGCTGGTGGGAAGGTGGGTGAGGGCACACTGGCTGGTGGGAAGGTGGGTGAGGTACACTGGCTGGTGGGAAGGTGGGTGAGATACACTGGCTGGTGGGAGGGTGGATGAGGTACACTGGCTGGTGGGAAGGTGGGTGAGGTACATGGCTGGTGGGGAAGGTGGGTGAGATACACTGGCTGGTGGGGAAGGTGGGTGAGGTACACTGGCTGGTGGGAAGGTGGGTGAGGGCACACTGGCTGGTGGGAAGGTGGGTGAGATACACTGGCTGGTGGGGAAGGTGGGTGAGGTACACTGGCTGTGTGGGTGAGGTGGCTGTGAGGTACACTGGCTGGTGGGAAGGTGGGTGAGGTACACTGGCTGGTGGGAAGGTGGGTGAGGTACACTGGCTGGTGGGAAGGTCGGTGAGGTACACTGGCTGGTGGGAAGGTGGGTGAGGTACACTGGCTGGTGGGGAAGGTGGGTGAGGTACACTGGCTGGTGGGAAGGTGGGTGAGGTACACTGGCTGGTGGGAAGGTGGGTGAGATACACTGGCTGGTGGGGAAGGTGGGTGAGGTACACTGGCTGGTGGGGAAGGTGGGTGAGGTACACTGGCTGGTGGGGAAGGTGGGTGAGGTACACTGGCTGGTGGGAAGGTGGGTGAGATACACTGTCTGGTGGGGAAGGTCGGTGAGATACACTGGCTGGTGGGGAAGGTGGGTGAGGTACACTGGCTGGTGGGGAAGGTGGGTGAGGTACACTGGCTGGTGGGAAGGTGGGTGAGATACACTGGCTGGTGGGGAAGGTGGGTGAGATACACTGGCTGGTGGGGAAGGTGGGTGAGGTACACTGGCTGGTGGGAAGGTGAGTGAGGTACACTGGCTGGTGGGAAGGTGAGTGAGGTACACTGGCTGGTGCGAAGGTGAGTGAGGTACACTGGCTGGTGGGAAGGTGAGTGAGGTACACTGGCTGGTGGGAAGGTGAGTGAGGTACACTGGCTGGTGGGAAGGTGGATGAGGTACACTGGCTGGTGGGAAGGTGGGTGAGGTACACTGGCTGGTGGGGAAGGTGGGTGAGGTACACTGGCTGGTGGGGAGGTGAGTGAGGTACACTGGCTGGTGGGAAGGTGGGTGAGGTACACTGGCTGGTGGGAAGGTGAGTGAGGTACACTGGCTGGTGGGAAGGTGGGTGAGGTACACTGGCTGGTGGGAAGGTGGGTGAGGTACACTGGCTGGTGGGAAGGTGGGTGAGGTACACTGGCTGGTGGGAAGGTGGGTGAGGTACACTGGCTGGTGGGAAGGTGGGTGAGATACACTGGCTGGTGGGGAAGGTGGGTGAGGTACACTGGCTGGTGGGAAGGTGGGTGAGGTACACTGGCTGGTGGGAAGGTGAGTGAGGTACACTGGCTGGTGGGAAGGTGAGTGAGGTACACTGGCTGGTGGGAAGGTGGGTGAGGTACACTGGCTGGTGGGAAGGTGAGTGAGGTACACTGGCTGGTGGGAAGGTGAGTGAGGTACACTGGCTGGTGGGAAGGTGAGTGAGGTACACTGGCTGGTGGGAAGGTGGGTGAGGTACACTGGCTGGTGGGAAGGTGAGTGAGGTACACTGGCTGGTGGGAAGGTGGGTGAGGTACACTGGCTGGTGGGAAGGTGAGTGAGGTACACTGGCTTGTGGGAAGGTGAGTGAGGTACACTGGCTGGTGGGAAGGTGAGTGAGGTACACTGGCTGGTGGGAAGGTGCGTGAGGTACACTGGCTGGTGGGAAGGTGAGTGAGGTACACTGGCTGGTGGGAAGGTGGCTGAGGTACACTGGCTGGTGGGAAGGTGGGTGAGGTACACTGGCTGGTGGGGAAGGTGGGTGAGGTACACTGGCTGGTGGGAAGGTGGGTGAGGTACACTGGCTGGTGGGAAGGTGGGTGAGGTACACTGGCTGGTGGGAAGGTGGGTGAGGTACACTGGCTGGTGGGAAGGTGGGTGAGGTACACTGGCTGGTGGGAAGGTGGGTGAGGTACACTGGCTGGTGGGAAGGTGGGTGAGGTACACTGGCTGGTGGGAAGGTGGGTGAGGTACACTGGCTGGTGGGAAGGTGGGTGAGAGACAGTAGGGCAATGAAGATTTCAGTGTGGTATTAAATATGATATGACAAAGATGTTGAAAATGTCAAAGAAATCGCCTTTAAAACAAACGATTTTCACTATGTATTTAGAATTTCTTAAACTCTTCGTGGCTGTGCCACTGGACTGACGGTGTACTGACCGCTTGGGAGGTGGGTGACGGTAGAAAATAAACTCTAAATACCGTGGCTGGAAGAACTCAAATAACTCACATTTAGGAGAGGAATTTCAAGGCAACGTTTCTGTCCTTCCTGGACCACTGTCGAGTCATTGGTTGTGACTTGACAGGAAGGACCGAAATGTCGCCATAGGTTTCCTTTCCTAAGTTTAGTTAGTTTAATAATATCTTTATTATGCACCCCATGCCTATCCTGTAGGCGGTAGTCAAAAGATTGCAGAAGCACATACTGGGCCACAAGATTCTCAAAACTAAACAAGTTACATGTTTATATCTAGTTACAATCGTAATGAGTTATAAGGTAATATTTTTGTGAATTTGGTCACAAAAATACCTTATTTTTTAGCAGGAATGCTTGTAAAAGTGTTAAACGTACTAAAATTATTTTGTATATTTGATAAATTCGAATCCTAGAATAGGCGCTCTTGTCTGGAATCAGACTGATCAACCGCTCTAGTCTCCGAACCGTGTTGGGTTATGTTGATTTTGGATGATTTCTTTTAATTCCTCATGCACATGTACTACAAGTGAGCCAAAGGTATATTAAACAGTACAGAGTATCCATCCCGGGAATCTAACCCAGGCGCCCTCGACTGTGTGACAAACACTCCACCAGTGAGCAGCCGGGAAGAGCTAAGGCTAGTTAGTAGGTAATTACGTACTTACCAATCTGACAGCGGTGGTGAGCAAGGTGTCAAGCCTCTGCGTGGAGAACTGCCTGGCCCAAGGCTCCTCCTTCTCCACGTGAGCGTGAATCTCTGCCCGTGCCCTGGCTGCTCGCAGGAACTCCACGCCCGCGTTCAAGTATCCTTTGTTCACTGCTACCAGCCCGATGGATGCCAACTCTCTCACTGAAGATAATACTTCGCATTTACGTTAAGTCTCCCCTAGAATCGTTTTCTATCATTCTTGTGCCATCTATAAATTGATCTAGACTATACGTTCTTAATAATAATAATAATAATAATAATAATAATAATAATAATAATAATAATAATAATAGAGGGCTGAAGAGGGGTTGTTGAGGTGGTTTGGTCATTTAGAGAGAATGGATCAAAGTAGAATGACATGGAGAGCGTATAAATCTGTAGGGGAAGGAAGGCGGGGTAGGGGTCGTCCTCGAAAAGGTTGGAAGGAAGGGGTAAGGGAGGTTTTGTGGGCGAGGGGCTTGGACTTCCAGCAGGCGTGCATGAGCATGTCCGATAGGAGTGAATGGAGACGAATGGTATTTGGAACCTGACGATCTGTTGGAGTGTGAGCAGGGTAACATTTAGTGAAGGGATTCAGGGAAACCGGTTATTTTTATATAGCCGGACTTGAGTCCTGGAAATGGGAAGTACAATGCCTGCACTCTAAAGGAGGGGTTTGGGATATTGGCAGTCTGGAGGGATATGTTGTGTATCTTTATACGTATATGCTTCTAAACTGTTGTGTTCTGGGCACCTCTGCAAAAATAGTGTTTATGTGTGAGTGAGGTGAAAATGTTGAATGATGAAGGTATTTTCTTTTTGGGAATTTTCTTTCTTTTTTGGGTCACCCTGCCTCGGTAGGAGACGCCGACTTATTAAAAAAAAATAATAATAATAATAATAATAATAATAATAATATCTTTATTTACTACAAGTACATGTACAAGGTGTACAGGCCCAGCTGACATCACTGACATACTGCTATATAGAAAGCCGCTTATGTTGAGCATTTCGGGCAAATTAGGTCAGTTTTTGTCCCAGGATGCGGCCCACACAAGCTAACATCCAGGTACCCATTTTAAACTGATAGGTGAACAGGGACAGCAGGTGTCTTATGGAAACACGTCCCTAATGTTTTTCAGCCGTACCGGAGGAGATTCTAACTCCGGACCTCAGTGTGTAAGCTGAGTGCGCTACGGTACACCACAGAGATTAATAACTCAAGAAAGCTAAGCAAAGCGACATTTTCCGTTGAGGTTCTTTATTCCTATTTTGTAGGATGCAACCTTCAAAAGCCGATTGCTTCAGGTAGCCGTGTACTGCTAGACACAGGCAGCAGTTTTAAAGAGATTTGTCCTTACGTTCTTGATGTTGTGTGTCTACAAGAGTGCAGAGTCCCTGAAAAATCCCAACCCCCTAAATTTCCATCATTTGTTGCATATAACCTCAAATCTACTAACTCTTGTGTTCTATATATTAAAAAATCACTTCCCCATCAACTTCTTGCACACAAGAAAACAGAGGGGTTACAATATCACGGTGTTAGGATTTATATTGGGAACTCTGCTCTCAACATATTTAACTTGTATGCTCCTGCTGATAAATTTAATTACTTGGAGCTCCCAACTTGTGCTCATTCTGAGCCTACTCTTATTATTGGCGATTACAATGCGAGACACAAAAGCATTGGAAACTCACAGTTTGGTAATCGTAATGGTAATCAACTGTTGTCACTCTTAAACAGTCATGATAATGTCCAAATTGTAGGTGATCTTGAACCCACACATATCTATGGAGGCGTCCTTGATCTGTGCCTGGGCTTCAACATTACTTCTGCCAGCTGTGAGTCTTCCATTGTAACAGATATAGCGTCTGATCATTTCCCTAGGCTAACCTCACTAGATATTTGTAATACTATCCTTCCTGGTGGGATATTCAAACGGAAACGTTTTAATGTTCCCACTGATCAGCATGATGACTTTGTTGCACATGTGACTGACTGGTATAATTCCTATGAGTGTTCCTCTGTAGAGACCTTTAACAATGATCTTGTGAGCAGTATTCAGAACTACTTAGAGCCGCCACTGAAACCTCTTGGTACTCTAAACCCAACAAACTTCCATAATAATCATGCCTCCTTCAAAAACCATACTTATTACAATGATTCTAAACTTCGTACACTGAAACGTACTGCTCGCAGACTAGGCCTAGCCTATAGAAAACATCGTACCCCTGGAATGCTGAGGCTCTTCCAAACTGCCCTTGCTGCTGCCAGAGAGCGTATGACAGAGCTGCGGCAGACTGGGAAAAATTTGTCAACGGTCTTAATGCTCACACCCCACTTAGCCGGGCATGGACATAAATAGAATTAAGGGTAACAGAACTGGGCAGATCGCGCACCCTCATCCCTTACATAGGGCGAATGAGTTAGTCAGTGCTTGGGCTGCTACATCTAGCTATGACAATCTTCCCAGTACCACACAGGCAAAATTAAATGACAAATATGATGCAAGGGAGAGACTTGTTTGCTTTATGCTCAACAAGGCAGATGATTGCAACATTCCTTTCACTAATTATGAACTTGATGCAGCACTAACTAAGGGCAACTCCACGTCGCCTGGTGAGGATGGTATTACTTACAACATACTCAGATTGCTGTGTCGAGTACCAGGTAATTGATTACTTGAATTATATAACATGAGCTATGTAACTGGGGAGCTCCCTCAATCTTGGACCAACAGCCTCATCATTCCAATTCCTAAGCCCAATCAACAAAATGCATTTCGGCCAATATCTCTTACTAGCTGCTTGTGTAAAACATTTGAGAGAATGATTCTTAATCGTCTCATGTACAGAATCAAACAATTTTTGTCTCCCCGGTTACATGGTTTCATGCATGGAAGGAGCGTGCATCATTGCATAGCCACCTTTCTCACCCTGCACACTGACAGCTCATACACTACCTTCCTTGACCTTAAATCCGCTTTCGATGTAGCCAACCGACATGTAATCATTAGTGAACTTGCCAGAATGGATGTTGGAGGATGGCTTCTCCGCTGGATTAAAGGCTACCTGTCCAACAGGAAATCGTCTGTGTTGTTCCAGGGACATAGAAGTGTAACTAAAGACTTTGAATTAGGAACTCCACAGGGAGGTGTGCTCAGTTCCACACTGTTCAATATTCTAATTAATGCATTACTTA
>NW_027195065.1:500000-515329 GCF_038502225.1 Cherax quadricarinatus
TAATCTCCCGTCAAATTGGTGAGTGTTATGATTTTAAGATATTCTCCTTCTGTTATGTATATGTGTATCTATAATAATTTATTATTTTTAATATACAGTCCACAAATTTATATATTTACCAGCATTCCTGGTGTATGTATATTTCATTTAATTAATAGGTCCAGAACAACTTGTGGATATGACAGTGGTAGGTATCGAAGGGGGACATTTTTTTGCGACCTAGGTGTCCCAAATTCCTACTTGTCTAACTGATAAATAATAATTATCTATGTTCATTTATTGTTATGTAAATAATGATACATTCAGATAAATGCAATTTTCCATATTTAATTTGCCCCATTGGTCCTTCTTGAACCGGAGGTAAATAGTGAAGTCATTAATTAGTTAATTTAATAATTATATGTGAAATGACAGAAGGAGGTGGATGTTAAGTTCACAAATTTACTTAATGTATAGTAGATTATAATAATTACAATATTAATTTTGATAAGCTAAGCTCAAGGGTGGCTAAAGATTATATTGATGTGTATAATATTAATTTTGCAAAGCCAAAATGGCTAGGATTTATATTAATGTATTTGTACAATATTAATTTGATAAGACAAATCTGGCCAAGATTTATATCAGTGTATGTGTAATTGATAAGCCAAGTGTTGCTAATTATATTAATGTGTATAATATTAATCTTGCTATGCCAAATTCTGCCAAGGATTTATATTAATTTGTATAATAATTTTGATGAGCCAAGTCTGGCTAAAGATTTTTATTAATGTACATTTAAAATTTATATTATAATTTTTTACATGTAATTGCTGAGCTCAAGTAGCTGGGATTTATTCAAAGGTAAGTTGTATCAGTGTTGTAAGTTCTAATCAGTGTTATTAATTGGGTTGAATTTAATAAATTGCATCATGGCTGAAATTGAGGAAATTAATGTAGAAGACAAACATATGGAATATAGAGCAAAGAAAGCGTCATTGCAAGCTAGAAAGGGTCATGTAACCAAGGCATATAATAAATGTTTGGAATTAATGAATCAAGAAACTGTGAATACTGATTTAAAATTGTATTTAGATGCTTTAGGTAATAGATATGATTCATACAAATTATATTACAACAAATATGAAGGAGATTTGTTAGTAAACTGTGTAGATGAGACTGAAGTAGATCTCATGATTAATCAGTATTATGAATTAGAGGAAAAGATTCTTTCTTGTAAAAGTCAGGCCTTGAATAAATTAAAATGTGTAAACCAGGCAGTTAATCAGTCTGCTCCAACAAATAATATGTCTTTGCCAAAACTCCCAGAATTATGTTTACCTGTATTTAATCCTGGTGAAAATTGGGAGGAATTTTGGTCAATTTTTAAAGCAGCTGTACATGACAGGAGTGACCTAGCCTGTGTAATTAAATTATTTTACCTCAAAGGACAGGTAAGAGGAGATGCTCACATACTGATACAAGCCTTTCCCAATGTAGATGACTCTTACAAGGAAGCAGTTGACTTGTTGAAGGTCACTTATGGTAATATAGAACAAAGTAGGTTGGATCTAGTGAATATCATTGTTAATTTAAAATCTCCAGATCACACTTACAAAGGTTTACAGCAGTTTAGAGTTAAACTGGAGAGCACTCTCAAAACTTTTTAGTAATAAATATAATCTGAAGGAATCAGACTGGTTATTGAGTGCCATGGTACAGAATAAATTAAGCTGTAAAACACTTGAATAGTTCTCAAACAAATATCACAAAGGTTATTTTGGTCTGGAGGAAATAAGACTAGGTCTACAAGAATTAATTGTTCAGTTGCAGACCAGCCAACAAACTCATTTTAAAGATGCAACACATAATAATTCTGAGGTATCTGTCAAGTTTCATAAAGGGAAAAATTATACCAATAGTAATAATCAAAATTCATTTCCTAAAAAGAGTTGCATAGGTGCATATCAAGTAGCAGGAATCAGAAATAATGATTCTCCACAAGGTAAGAAGAATAAGTACCCTCCTAAGAGTAGCCCAGTTAATAAGAAATCAGTCAGAGAAAAGAGAGATTGTCTTTTCTGCAAGGGTACTCATTTTTCTAAGAATTGCATTACATACAATTCATGGAATGATAAAGTTGAAAGATTGGAGGAACTTGACAGATGTATCAGGTGTTTGGGTAATCACAATGTAAAGGATTGTTATGCCAAATTAAACTTCTGTTATCAATGTCACAAAGGAAGACACCATATAGTCATGTGTAAAGGTCTATATGATAATGTTGATAATAACGATAATGTTGACAATCCTGACACAACAGTGGCTAACGTAAAAATTGCTGCTGTTAATAATGATGGTTTTACTGAAGTAGCCTTACCTGTGTTACAGGTAAAAATTGATGATAAAAGGCATAAATCAAAAAATGTAAATGCATTATTGGACCAGGGATCCCAGCGTACTTTCATAAAACGTAAATGTCTTGATAGTATGAAAGTACAGATGGGAGATCCCACAACTTTAAAATTATCTAGTTTTCTCTCGGATAAAAGGGCTCAATTGTATGACACTGTTTATGTTACTGTCAGGTTGGGCAATGAGAAAAAACGTGTTAATGCAGTAATTGTAGATAGACTTCCAGAGAAAATATCTACAGTAGGGCTTAGTAAAGCTACAGAAAGACCCTCACATAATGTAAATTTAGCACCTTCTGGTGTAAGTGATGATTCTGTAGGCCCAATAAATATTTTGATAGGTAGTGACTATTATGCCTCCTTTGTAAAGGGAATGGTAAAGAAATGTGGTGTTACCCTTTTGAAGACTGCAGGAGGCGTAATGTATGGTAGGATTCCTCGTAATAATAATTCATGACTAGAGGAAACTACAAATAACATAACTGTGTGTCTTACTCATGAAATCGTGCCCCAGTATAATTCTTCCATAGAGGATGGTGTTAAGCCAGTGCATAAATTGTGGGAATTAGACAGCATTGGAATAAATGTAAATGAAGAAAGTCCAGACGATTCTTTTACTCAGGAACAATACCTGAGAGATGTAAAATTTGAATCCGGACAATACTGGGTACGATTTCCGTGGAGACTGAACCATCCAGAATTGCCCACTAATTACAGAATGGCATATGGACAGTTAAAGGCTCAGCTCCACGAACTGAGTAAGACACCAGAATTGTTAGCTGCCTATAATGATATAATTGCTGAACAATTAATTAATAAATTTATAGAAGAGGTACCTCCTGAGCAAGCCAAAATTTATGGTCACTATTTGCCACATCACGGAGTGAAGAAGGATTCTAAGACCACTCCTCTGAGAACTGTGTTTAATTGTAGTGCCAGGAGTAACAAAAATGTACCTAGTTTAAATGACTGTTCGATGGCAGGTCCGTTGACGGAAAATTAGGAGATATCTTATTAAATTTCAGGATGAAGCATTATGCCTTTATGGCTGACATAAGTAAAGCTTTCCTAAGAGTGGGTTTACAAGAGGCTGACCGGGATTGTACCCGCTTCTTATGGCCTGAGAATCCTATTGACTCACTTAGCCCTCTGAAAACCTTTCGCTTTAGGAGCGTATTATTTAGTGCTACATCCAGTCCGTTCCTACTTCAAGCAACGATAAATGCACACCTTAAACGTATGGAAAGTCCATTGAGTAAAGTAATGAGCAAACAATTTTATGTGGACAATTTCCTGGGTGTGACGTCAACTGAAGAGGAACTGTTAATGACTTATGGAGAGGCTAATAAAATAATGCAAAGTGCAAATATGCCTCTGAGGGAATGGAATAGTAATTCGTCCAAATTAAAGGACAAAATAAGTAAAGATTACCCTGGAGATGAAGTGCAAAATGTAGTAATGTATTGGGTTTAACCTGGGATACTGAGAGAGATTTGTTAATGTTAAAACCTAATAATTACAGTATGCCCAATAAATTAACTAAGAGAGTTTTGCTTGCTGAAGTTTCCAAATGTTTTGATCCACTAGGTTTAGTGGCACCCCTTACTATAAGAGGTAAATTATTAATACAGGAAGCATGGAAACTTAAATGTGCTTGGGATGAAATTCTACCTGAGGAATTCATTAACAGGTGAGACGAATTAATTGGTGATTATGAGAAAATTCCAATGTTGGAGTTCCCACGCCAGGTGGCCAATCCAAATGGGAAAAATGTACTCCACATTTTTTGTGATGCTTCAAAATTGGCATATGGAGCAGTTGATTACCTTCAATGTAATAGTGTTATTTCTCTTGTTATGTCTAAGGCTAAAGTGTCTCCAATTAAATCACGTACCTTGCCTCAGTTGGAATTAACAGCCATTTATGTAGGTGTCAAATTAGCTGATTATATAAGAAATAAGTTGCAGGAGATAAATATTAGCGATACTGTAATTTGGTCTGATAATGAGGTATCCTTACAATGGATTCGTAATGGAAGCAGTAAAATTGTGTACGTACAAAACAGAGTCGCTGAAATTAATCAGATGCAAGAGAAGTATAATAGTTTGGGTCAGCATATGTTAACATTTAATCATATACCTGGTGAGGAGAATCCAGCTGATTTCCTGTCTCGAGGTTTACCTTATGCTAAATTTGTAAATGCTGTATCATGGTTTAAAGGACCAAGTTGGTTGGTAAATAAAGCTAATTGGCCTGTACAAAAGGCATATATTGCTCCTGTTGAAATTACTGTGACCACCTCTCCAACAGTTTGTCCTCCCTTAGCCATTGATATAAATAGGTATTCTTCTTTACCCAAACTAATCAATGTAACTAAGTTGGTGTTTAAATTTCTAAACAAGATGAATATTTCATTTAAGTTTTCACATCCTCCTGAATATTGGATAAAGAGGGTACAGGAGGAAATCTATGGAAATGAGATTAAATTGATGATGGAAAGAAAAATTGTGAAAGGTTCCATAATAGAGAAATTGGGGCTGTATTTAGAGAACAATGTAATTAGGTGCAGAGGTAGGTTACAAAATGCTGAATTGGGTGATTATGCTAAACACCCTATCTTACTGCCCAAAACTCATCATCTAACAAATTTAATTGTTCTAAATGCCCATAAAAATGTAATGAATGGTGGGGTACAAGATACCTTAAATTGTATTAGGGAAACTTTCTGGATTCCACAAGGATGGCAGAGTGTAGAAAGGGTGATTAAATCTTGTGTAATATGTCGCCGTGTGGATGCCAGATCCTATATGTACCCAGGTCCTCCACCATTGCCAAATGAGCAATTTGAGTCATTTAGCAACGAACTCCACCCGGCCGCAGTGTGGAAAATACTGTATATATTTTCCAGAAATTCAGTATTTATATGTATATAGATGGCCATACTGTATTTAATAACATTTATGTCATAGAAAATGGGAAACTGAGCCTGGGGAGAAGGGACAGTCGTCATTTTGTTGTTTGAATTGAACAGAACATTAATGTAATGGGAAGAATTTTTCATGCTCTAGTCTAGAGGTTAAAATCGGGCTGACACCTTTCAAATAGGAGGCAAAATTGTTGGATGTGCATTCCTACATAATTTGAGAATCAGGCGACAGGACAGGACAACTCCAGGAACCTCAGATAAGCTGTCTAAATTATGTTTAATTTCTGGCCAGTAAATTCTTCATAAATGTAGGCAAAAGGGGGGGTCCTGTACATGACACATTAATCTCCAGTCAAACTGGTGAGTGTTATGATTTTAAGATATTCTCCTTCTGTTATGTATATGTGTATCTGTGGAAATTTATTTGGTCCCTAAAGTTCCACAGGACAGATCCAGCATGGCCGTACGGGACGGCTGAGCTGGATGGCCCTTATACCCCACCCAAACATGAAAGCATTCTCTCTGGTCGGCGATGGATTCTTGGTAGGCATGTATTTAATTTATAGATTTATTCTTCAGGGAAGGAGTAGGTAGTTTTACTGTTAGTATATTAATATTAGGTTACTAAGGCAACTGTAGATAATAATAATGTAGACCTAAGACCTTAACATAGGTAGTAATAGGCCGATAATGTAGGCAAACACTAGGATAAGTTAGCTAGGGAGAACTGGCAGCCCTAGCTTGAATGACGAGGAGCGGGTCACAAAGACAGAATAGCGGCTTGCTTAAGACAGACACCACCTGGACAACACGTGCCATGATCAGCAGACGGCGCCCCCCACGTGTCTTCACATCTGAGACCTGGGGAAATCTGGTAGAGGCACCTCGATGTACCGTAGATGACCTCCTCCATCAGGCCCATACAGTAAGACAAGATCTTCACCTTTATCTCGTAGATTACTGGCCAGTGTTTTGGGAGATTGTGAGTGAGTCGATCTGTGGGCCCGGTTGCAACAGGTTGAGCATGCCCAGTAAGTACCAGTGTCTCAGAGCAGTCTGGAAGCTAGTGTCTGAGTCTGCATAGTTATACTAGGGGATATATACCCTCTTGGATATAGGAATTTCTGAGGTGCAGGCAGGACACTAATTACGATTGAATATTGCAGGAATTAAGGCTCCCGGTTGCACGTGGTTTCTGAGGGGAAGTCCAAAGGGGCTAAGGCTAAGCTTAGAGAAGTGAAGATCAGGATATATGCTGCAACACCAAGTAAGTTAGTCCTTTATACGTGCATGCAGGCGAGGTTTTCTTGTAACAACAATCATTTGTGAAAATCTGTCCTATAAGCCACTTGTGAGGCTGAGGTACCGACCTCAGAGCTCGGTGTCAACAGAGTTTGCTAGGGTAGGCGACTCACTTGGAGGCAGTCCACACAAATTTTCACAGTATCTATAATCATTTATTATTTTTAATATACAGTCCACAAATTTATATATTTACCAGCATTCCTGGTGTATGTATATTTCATTTAATTAATAGGTCCAGAACAACTTGTGGATATGACAGTGGTAGGTATCGAAGGGGGACATTTTTTGCGACCTAGGTGTCCCAAATTCCTACTTGTCTAACTGATAAATAATAATTATCTATGTTCATTTATTGTTATGTAAATAATGATACATTCAGATAAATGCAATTTTCCATAAAAACAATTAGGTTAAATTTCGCTTTTTGCATAACATGGGATTAGTTAATCTAAAAGCTACGTTATGAATCCTGCAATCATCCTGTTGGCACTTTGAGCTTGAATTTTGCTACTGTTGGAAAAATATTAGGTTCGCAGCTCTTAATTATAATACATCGAGTGTCGTAGGAAAGAAGTACTCACCAATATCACTGAAAATCTCTTTGGTTTTACCCAAGGCGTCGTCGACCTGGGTCCAGCCCTCAGCAACATGGCGAAGGAGAGAGTATGTAGCAGCAGGATCACCAGCATCACCTGACCACTCATCTCCCTCACCACCCACAGCTTCCCACGACTCAACATACCTGTAACACATTATCAACCAATCATCAAAGGGGTGTACCTAATTTAGACACAACCTCTACAAAGGATCTAATGAAGCCTACATGACATTTCTCACGAGCTACTACTGGCCTACTCCAGTCTACTAAGGTACATATTATTATAATCATGGGGACACTAAACCCGTAGGATTATACAGCGCATGTGGAAAGGGGGATGGAAGGTATTCAGGCTCAATTCAGGGAACCAGAGCACAGATCCAATTCCCTAGATCAAGAGCCCCTCTCCAGCGTCAGGGAACTTCCCTTGAGGGTACTAAGGTACACAACTTATCTCCCTTTTCACCCACTTATTAGCCAAGTTATATGTAAGCGAGCGACATGCCTACATATCTGCTGAAGAAAGTCGCTGACTGAGGCCGAAATATACAGCTCTTCCTTACTTGAGTTTCATATTTCTATGCAAGTAACGTATTACTTTACATATACGTCCATGATCTTTTGACTGCCGCTCACAGGACGAATTTGTGTGCGTAATAAAGCTATCTAACAACTGCAAGGGTAATTATCACCATCATTTTTCATATTCCGAAAAAAGCAACATATACGAATAATTTTTACTTGCCTCTGCAATACTAAGTTTAGTTCAGTGAAGGAGTGTATCAGGGTGCGTATTTGCTTCAGTACTCGGACCTCGTCTTGCCACAGTTGTTCCATGTGTGTCCAGGAAGTATGGAGGTCATGGCTGCCAGTCACTAGGCTCAGGAGACAGCTCAACACCCAGAGGGATCCCATCACCTCACACTTCCTTTTTTTCTTCCACACCTTCAGCGCTATTTAGAGGAGTAGACACTCGCCTGGTGTATACGACAGTGTAGTGGAGGTACGTGTATTACATGCTGGAAATCCCGTCTTGCTGAGGAATATTAAGAAAGATACAAGTTACAAAACTAGCTTTTATTGAGACGAAGTAACGCTGTGTAGGGCTTTTATCAAATTATGCCTAGAGCTCTACATGGGGCGAAACGTTGTCCTAATGAAAGCTTGCAGTGCAAATTGTCTTCATCTTCATTAATGTATTAAGTGTTGTTGCAGTGTTCAAAGTAGTGTGGAATGAAATGTTTCGCGTTGAAGACTAATTTTTATATTTTTGCTACACTACTTTTACATTCGTCCAAATGCCATGGCATTATTATTATTATTATTATTATTATTATTATTATTATTATTATTATTATTATTATTATTATTTACTATTGTTATTATTATATAAATGAAAAGCATTAAACCCGTAAGAGATCACTGAGTGTTAGACGTCAGAGGTGAGAGATGGTAGAGAGTAAAGGTTTATTGACAGTGACATGATCTCTAGTAAATCCAATAACTTTTCTTCATTAATGTTTATAAATTTACATTGCATTACGACTGACATACACCAAAACAATTTTATATTACACCTCACATTAATGTTTACATTTGTTTTCCAATTTATCACGATTTCCGTGAACATGTATAGCAAGTCTGCGTCGACTGTCTCTTGTGTTATATTCTCCTGTGTGCAACTGAAGAAAGTTATTGTGCAGGTGAAAAGTTTCAGGGATAAAGACACTTCATTGTTGTACATGTGTCTTCTTAATGTTATTTTTCAGTATTGGTACTACCACATCAGTTGCAAGAACTTTAGTTCACTATATTCACATTACCAAGGTCAACACTGTAAAACATTACCAAGGTCAACACTGTAAAACATTACCAAGGTCAACACTGTAAAACATTACCAAGGTCAACACTGTAAAACATTACCAAGGTCAACACTGTAAAACATTACCAAGGTCAACACTAAAACACAGGAGATAAACACAGAAAATACCAAGAGCCTATCATAGCTAACACTGAAGAACGCAAGTTACAAAGCTTGTATTGAAACGTTTAATGTGTAAATCTACATCAAGACTTGCTAAAGCTCGACGTTGTGTTTATGAAGGTTTTCTCTGCAACGAGTGCCTTGCCTTCACTACTGTAGGTAAGAACTCCAGCTGGATCCACCAGCCTAGCAGGTAGACCCCACTTACAGTGTGCACGGTAGCAATACCTCCTGGCAACTACCGTACACCTTCCAACACACCATAAATTACCCAGCAGACAGTAATCCAGACCTAACTCTTCTTTCAAACTCATTACAAATACAGGTGGATCATGGCTGCAGTTTCTCTTTTTTATTCTATGTTCTTCCCCACAGGCTACAAGTATTGAATATCTGAAAAATATAAATACTGGAGAACTTTCTCACGGCTGAGGTGTGAGGAACATGGCGGTCCCACCTTCACAACGGAACTTAATTGCTACATGGAAGGTGAACGCAGGATCATTGTGATGTGAACGACCCGCTAATGTAGTGCTTCCCAACCTTTTATCTATGAGACCCTTTTCTAGCTATTCCTTTCTCTCCAGTTTCATTTTGGGGCTGGTGGAGGCATTTGGTGTGCTTTCTAGCAGTACGTAGAGCCGCATCCTAGTGGAAATATGCCGCATGTATTGGGGCTGGCTAGGCATGGCATTAAGTAAGGCATTAATCAAAATGTTGAAAAGGGTGGGACTAAGCACACCTCCCTGTGGGGTTCCTAATTCAAAATCTTTAGTTACACTTCTATGTCCCTGGAACAACACAGACGACTTTCTGTTGGACAGGTAACCTTTAATCCAGCGGAGAAGCCATCCTCCAACATCCATTCTGGCAAGTTCACTAATGATTACATGTCGGTTGGCTACATTAAATCCGCTTTTGATGTAGCCAACCGACATGTAATCATTAGTGAACTTGCCAGAATGGATGTTGGAGGATGGCTTCTCCGCTGGATTAAAGGTTACCTGTCCAACAGAAAGTCGTCTGTGTTGTTCCAGGGACATAGAAGTGTTTACCTGGAGAGAGTTCCGGGGGTCAACGCCCCCGCGGCCCGGTCTGTGACCAGGCCTAAAGATTTTGAATTAGGAACCCCACAGGGAGGTGTGCTTAGTCCCACCCTTTTCAACATTTTGATTAATGCCTTACTTAATGCCATGCCTAGCCAGCCCCATCATTATATGGTTAGTTTTGCTGATGACATAATGATTCACACTACCGGATTCTCCAACACCCAAAACATTCTTAATCATGTACTAGCCTCGTGTCAGGACCTGGGGTTAATAATCTCAGGGGATAAAACAAAGATACTCATCAGGCGTCCTCCTCGACAGAGAGGCACAGTTCGTCAGATCCAGTTGCATGATGGGTCTCTTCTAGAATATGTAAGCAGATACAGGTATCTAGGCTTTGAGGTTCCACTACTTGGACCTGTTGTAACGAGACTTTGTCGCCAATACAAAGAAAGGCTGAGAGCACTTAGAGTTGTGGCAGGTTTTCATCCCAGGTATGGTGCTAATGTTAAAATTGTGAAAATGATGTATCTTGCTTATATTAGATCATTGGTTAATTATGCGGCGCCACTACTTGCACTCGTGTCTGACTGGAAGCTTGGAGGGCTGGAAAAACTGCAAAACGAAGCAATGAGGATCATCCTAGGATGCCCTCGTACTGCCAAAATTTTAAATATGCGGAAAGAACTTAATATTCCAAGCATTAGAGATCGTGTTACTGAAAGAAATATCCTTATTGGGGTCAATATGCTTAGGCTAGCCCATTCAAACCCCTGCACAGAAGCCCTCCAAACTTTCCTCAGCACTGGTGAACATCCTTCCATATGGATCGAAAAAACTGGAACCGACCTCCGCATGAACCAGCTACATTCAAATTCAAATTCAAATTCAAAGTTTATTCTCTATAAGGATTACAATGCTGAGTTTACAGAAATTTGGTTATTGTTTGGTTTACATGTAGTAAAATTGTGATTACAGAGTGTACCACTAGAACGCTTAGCATGGCTAGGCATTTCGGGCATACTTAGTTTTATTCTTAATTGTAAAATATTACAAATTATGAGGTAAGTTGGTATTATGGCTAAGTGACTAAATACTAGTTTGTGAGTTTAGCAATGTGAATGCTTTTGTTTTGGCACAGTACATAGTTTCAGTATTGGAGTATCACAGGATTCATTATTTTAAGACTGAGATTAATATTTCTGTTTATGATCAAATGAGTGAGTGAGTGTAAGTGTGATCTATATCAAGTTAGACAACAGAGACATTTCCCTGCTCCATGGGATATTACCCCATTCCAAACTACCATTCCTCCATTTCCCCCCAAAACTCTTCTTAAATCACAACCAAAGCTTCGTCTTGAAGCCAAACATGATGCCTTAAGCTGTATTGATAACTTAGTCACACAGAACACTCTTTCACAAATTATTTACGTCGATGGTTCTGTTCACCAGTCCACTGGTGCAGCTGGTAGTGCTGCTGTTGTCACACAGAGTGATGGCTCTCATAAAGAAATTGGAGCACGCATCAACAACTGGGCCTCTACCCTTCAAACAGAACTGTTTGCCATACTCCTTGCACTCAAATGTGTCCATGTATCTAAGGTTGACACTTTAATTGTAATTGATTCTCTGTCATCCATAAATGCTCTCAACTCATTAAGTATAAATTGTGGCATGCTTGTGTCAGAAGCCAGACATAGATATGGTAAGATTGTGGACAGTGGAGTCAGAGTGCACATGCTGTGGATTCCATCTCACATTGGTCTTCAGATGCATGATAGAACTGATAAATTGGCTAAGCTGTATGCTTTCAAAGAGGGGGTAGATTACAATCTTGGGTTGTCAGTTAGCAGTTTGAGAACAATAATACGAAAAGAACTTCAAATGAACTTTATTGACTTAAGACTTAGGGAGATTGACACAAGTCAGTCATCTATCATCATTCCATCATGCAGGAGGAGCCACATGTCTATGGTGCATCCAACAAGATAAGCAGACTCTTGGATGTCACTACTGCCCTGCTCCGGCTGGGTTACAAGTATCTTTGGCAGGTTAAATCACCACCACCAGATGTAGACCAAACGAAATGTAAACTTTGCCAGAAGGACTATTGTCACACCTTGCGTCATTATGTACTGGAGTGTGATCAAATTAATGAATTTAGAAACAACTCACTCAGAAATGTTCAAGAAATGGCAAAGTATTTTATCCACAGTGGTATATTGCAGACCATTCTGGAGAAATACCCTGACTTTGCTAGCTGTAAATAAAGCATTACCACATGTGTGCATGTGTGCATGTGTGTGTGTGTGTGTGTGTGCGTGTGTGTGTGTGTGTGTGTGTGCGCGTGTGTGTGTGTGTGTGTGTGTGTGTGTGTGTGTGTGTGAGGGTGTGTGTGTGGGTGTTTGTGAGGGTGTGTGTGTGCGTGTGTGCGCGTGTGTGTGTGTGCGTGTGTGGGTGTGTGTGCGTGTGTGGGTGTGTGTGTGTGGGTTTGTGTGAGGGTGTGTGTGTGGGTGTGTGTGAGGGTGTGGGTGTTGGTGTGTGGGTGTGCGTCCTTGTGTGTATGCATATATTTGTACGCTCGTGTGCACATGTCCGTGCGTGCGCCCTCGTACTCACCTAGTTGTACTCACCTAGTTGAGGCTGCGGGGGTCGAGTCCGAGCTCCTGGCCCCGCCTCTTCACTGATCGCTACTAAGTCACTCTCCCTGAGCCGTGAGCTTTATCATACCTCTGCTTAAAGCTATGTATGGATCCTGCCTCCACTACATCGCTTCCCAAACTATTCCACTTACTGACTACTCTGTGGCTGAAGAAATACTTCCTAACATCCCTGTGATTCATCTGTGTCTTTAGCTTCCAACTGTGTCCCCTTGTTACTGTGTCCAATCTCTGGAACATCCTGTCTTTGTCCACCTTGTCAATTCCTCTCAGTATTTTGTATGTCGTTATCATGTCCCCCCTATCTCTCCTGTCCTCCAGTGTCGTCAGGTTGATTTCCCTTAACCTCTCCTCGTAGGACATACCTCTTAGATCTGGGACTAGTCTTGTTGCAAACCTTTGCACTTTCTCTAGTTTCTTCACGTGCTTGGCTAGGTGTGGGTTCCAAACTGGTGCCGCATACTCCAATATGGGCCTAACGTACACGGTGTACAGGGTCCTGAATGATTCCTTATTAAGATGTCGGAATGCTGTTCTGAGGTTTGCTAGGCGCCCATATGCTGCAGCAGTTATTTGGTTGATGTGCGCTTCAGGAGATGTGCCTGGTGTTATACTCACCCCAAGATCTTTTTCCTTGAGTGAGGTTTGTAGTCTCTGACCCCCTAGACTGTACTCCGTCTGCGGCCTTCTTTGCCCTTCCCCAATCTTCATGACTTTGCACTTGGTGGGATTGAACTCCAGGAGCCAATTGCTGGACCAGGTCTGCAGCCTGTCCAGATCCCTTTGTAGTTCTGCCTGGTCTTCGATCGAGTGAATTCTTCTCATCAACTTCACGTCATCTGCAAACAGGGACACCTCAGAGTCTATTCCTTCCTTCATGTCGTTCACAAATACCAGAAACAGCACTGGTCCTAGGACTGACCCCTGCGGGACCCCGCTGGTCACAGGTGCCCACTCTGACACCTCGCCACGTACCATGACTCGCTGCTGTCTTCCTGACAAGTATTCCCTGATCCATTGTAGTGCCTTCCCTGTTATCCCTGCTTGGTCCTCCAGTTTTTGCACCAATCTCTTGTGTGGAACTGTGTCAAACGCCTTCTTGCAGTCCAAGAAAATGCAATCCACCCACCCCTCTCTCTCTTGTCTTACTGCTGTCACCATGTCATAGAACTCCAGTTCTGTTGATGAGATCGTTCCTTTCTAGGTGTTCCACCACTCTTCTCCTGATAATCTTCTCCATGATTTTGCATACTATACATGTCAGTGACACTGGTCTGTAGTTTAATGCTTCATGTCTGTCTCCTTTTTTAAAGATTGGGACTACATTTGCTGTCTTCCATGCCTCAGGCAATCTCCCTGTTTCGATAGATGTATTGAATATTGTTGTTAGGGGTACACATAGCGCCTCTGCTCCCTCTCTCAATACCCATGGGGAGATGTTATCTGGCCCCATTGCCTTTGAGGTATCTAGCTCACTCAGAAGCCTCTTCACTTCTTCCTCGGTTGTGTGCACTGTGTCCAGCACTTGGTGGTGTGCCCCACCTCTCCGTCTTTCTGGAGTCCCTTCTGTCTCCTCTGTGAACACTTCTTTGAATCTCTTGTTGAGTTCTTCACATACTTCACGGTCATTTCTTGTTGTCTCTCCTCCTTCCTTCCTTAGCCTGATTACCTGGTCCTTGACTGTTGTTTTCCTCCTGATGTGGCTGTACAACAGTTTCGGGTCAGATTTGGCTTTTGCTGCTATGTCATTTTCATATTGTCTTTGGGCCTCCCTTCTTATCTGTGCATATTCGTTTCTGGCTCTACGACTGTTCTCCTTATTCTCCTGGGTCCTTTGCCTTCTATATTTCTTCCATTCCCTAGCACACTTGGTTTTTGCCTCCCTGCACCTTTGGGTAAACCATGGGCTCATCCTGGCTTTTTCATTATTCCTGTTACCCTTGGGTACAAACCTCTCCTCAGCCTCCTTGCATTTTGTTGCTACATATTCCATCATCTCATTAACTGGCTTCCCTGCCAGTTCTCTGTCCCACTGAACCCCGTTCAGGTAGTTCCGCATTCCTGTGTAGTCCCCTTTCTTGTAGTTTGGCTTCATTCGTCCTGGCCTTCCTGCTTCTCCCTCCACTTGTAGCTCTACTGTGTATTCGAAGCTTAAAACCACATGGTCACTGGCCCAAGTGTGTATGTGTGTGTGCGCGCGCTAGTGTGGGTGTATGATCCACTTAATATTTGTATTTATAACTCATTACAATTGTGACCAGGTGTGGACGTATCAGTGGTTCATTACTTTGTAATTTGCTCATGACTGTAACCATGTATAGGAGTGAAGCTGATTCATCACCTCTGTAACTTGCCATGATTGTGACCAGATCTACCTGGAGTTCATTACCTTTGTAACTAGTTCAGCTATCA